>NW_027185896.1:11020913-11024528 GCF_028583685.1 Petaurus breviceps papuanus | reverse complement strand
GGAGGGTATATGAGCATATGAATACATAGGTGAATGTGTGTATATATATGTATAGGCATACATAGATAGAGGGCACATGACCAATTTAATAGGAAGGGATGATACTTAAAAGGTGAAATTAAGAGGTGAGAGAGGAATATAATGAGAGGAGATGAGGAGAGACAGAATGGGATAACCTATCTCATATAGAAGAGGCAAGGGAAAATGGTTATAATGGAGGGGAAGAACAGGAAGGCAAAAGGGAATGGATCAACCTTATTCTCATTGAATTTAGCTTAGGGAGGGAATGACATACACACTAAATAAGGTATCTCACCCAGCAGGAGAATAGGGGGGAAGGGAATGAGAGGGGGGATGATGGAAGGGAGGACAGGCTGGGGGGAAGGGAAGTTGGAAGCACCCACTTCTGAAAAGGGACAGGATCAAAGTAGAGAATAGAACAAGTGGGAGGTGGGATAGGAAGGAGGGAAATATAGTCAGTCTTTTACAATATATCCATTATGGAAATGTTTTGCATAGCTACACATGTACAACCTATATCGAATTGTTTATCTTCCTAGTAAGGGTGGGTGACAAGGGAGGAAGGGAATGAATCTGGAACTCAAAGCTTTAAAATCAAATGTTTAAAAATGTGGTGGGCTGCTCAGTGTCCAGCACTTAGCATGATCTGGAGACATGAATAAGAAATGACCAGGCCATGTGGGTAGTTCAAGGAAGAACCATGAACTCCATTTATTGATTCTCAGGACAAGATTTTTATAGAGCAATGAGACAAAGGAAGGGGACTCAAGTATTCTTATCTTAGTCTGTCATATCCTGGAAGTAGCATGGCAGTAAGGCCTTTTGTTCTCTAGGTGCCAGAAAGTCTTAGGAAAAGTCAGTTAACTCCTTTCATATGTGGTCACATTACAAAGGATGCTCTGGAGAGCTGGCTTCAAGGCTGGAAACCAAAGCCACATTATCAAGTACATCTGCATAGGAACTGACCACCTAAGAATTCAAATATTTTGGTTTTGAACAACTAAAGTCTTGGGGCTGAGCCTGTAGGTCTCAGAAGTCAAACAACATCCTTTTAAGTGTAACCCATATCAAAAGAACTCAGGAGCTAACTTGACAGTAAGTCTCAAAGAGGTCTTTGATATTCGGGTCCACTGATAACAAGGTAATTATCTGAGTCCTGGATCAAGCTTCTTTGGCTTCCCACATTATATATATATATACTATTGTTAATATTATTTTACATGTAACTAGGAAATAAGATATACAGGCACTGGGGCATAGAGATCCACTGTGCCCTACTGGAAAGTCGGAGGGGGTATGGGAGAAGATATGGGAGAGAGAAGATTGGAGGAGGGGATATCCAATGGGATCACTATTTTGGGGTGGTGGGTAGGGGAAAATGGGGAGAAAATTTGTAACTCAAAATATTGCAGAAATGAATGATGTTAACTAGAAATGAATAAAGCATTTGATAAAAAAAAAAAAGATGCTCAGGGGCGGCCAGGTGGCTCAGCGAGTAAGAGCACCGGCTCCAGTGTCGGGATGGCCTGGGGATCAAATCCAGGCTCAGATACTTAGCACCCACCCAGAAACAACTAGCCGTGTAACCTTAACCCTGATTGCTTAAAAAAAAAAAAGATGCTCACTTTCATGGAAACTGGGAAAAATTACCAATGAATATGTCCTATCCTCCCATCCCCCTTCACCAGTCATTTGGGAGACAGCCACATTCCCTGGGAATCAAAACAGAAGAGTTCACTGTACCCACTCATCAAGGTGCTAGAGCACATCTTCCTCCATTGCAAGGTGCAGTAGGTCTTCAGACAAAACTCCATCTTATAACATCAAGTTGATCAGGGATTCCCTGATCAATTCCCTTTACATAAGAAATATGAAGCAGCCTACTTAGCACCACCACACATCTTTTCACTCACCTTAGATTTGAGAGGGAAGGGGAAGGGATTGAGCACTGAAACATCTGAGTCTTTCCCTGGTCACACCCCAGGACCTTGTGTACTTAGAGCCCCATCACAGGAAGCAGGAACCTGACTCCTTGCCAGAGCCCTGCTCTTTGGAGGGTTGGGTGTGGAATTGACAAATTGCAGTTTCAAAATCCCCCATGTATTCCTCAAACCAACTCACTTCTATTTTGATTTTCAAACCTAAATTATATTTCAGTGTTTCCACAGAAACAAGTCTCTGATTGTCTGGCATGCCAGAAATTGTGTGTGGGGGTGTGGAATGATCAAATGACATAAAACCATTTACAGAGTTTATCAGATATTACTGATGCTGACAGTTTTACGTTTCAGGAACTTAACAAAGTCCTAATGTCTCAGGTCCCTTAAAAAATGAAGAGATTTTCAGACACATTGTTCCAATTCCACATCCTCTGAGGCTGCTTGTTCAGATTTAACAAGTTGGCATCACAGACTTACCTTGGAGGGAAACTGTTGCTGGGTCATCATAGAGGCTGGGGTTGGAGGGGCATCCTGGGTGACTGCAGCCACTCCCTGCCCTATACCTCTGTATCCATATGCATTTTGGACTAGGTTCAGTCCTAGGGAAATCTGGCCTCTAGTAAGAGGAATCAGGCTGTCTTCACCCCAAAAACTTTGGGGATGATTTTACTTATGGCTCACATCTAGGGCTTCCCCCCAAAAAAGGGGGAGTAAAAAGACACTCAAAATGCAATATGAATCAAGTATGAGACAGGCAATTTATTCTCATGCCAAATAGGAATGTTAAAAAGTACATTCACAAGCATGCATTGACAGAATGAGATTTAGGTATTTACAGCTACTATCATTATCCACTGGTGGGTTGATCTTAAACCTCCTCAGCACTTAAACAGTTGGAGGATGACTGATCAGGTAATTTACATTTCACCTCTACATTGCATTGTCTAACCCACTCCCAATACATGTCTGCAGGGGGTTAAAAGATAATCCTCTGGTTTCAGAGGCACACTTCCATCTCAAGTCTGTTGCCTCATCACCTCTCAGGAAAGGAAACAGGAAAGAAGACAAGGCAGCCAGGGCGATTTACACCTGGGAAAGAAGAGGGCCAGGGAGTTATTTCTCCTATCGGTACATCCACTGAGCAATCAGGTCTTAATAGCTATTAGAAAGTATTTTAAGATTTACAAAGTACTTTACATTTGATCCCCTCATCAACAACCCCTCCCCCCAAGGTAGGTGTTATTATTATCCTCATTTTACAGATGAGGAAGCTAAAGCTAAGAAAGCCTAACTAAAGCTAACTAAAGCCACTTGCCCAAGGTAACATAGCTAGTAAGTGTCTGAAGCAGGATTTGAATTCAGGTCTTCACTCAAAGTCTAGCACTCTATCCTCAAACTGTGCCATTTAGCTTCCCCTTCTAGCTCCACAGCTAATAAGGGACTTCATCATCTCCCAATGCAGTCACCTAGCAATGATTCATACACAGCCAGTAGCACTCCCACCCTCCACACTTCCAATTATTTGCCTGGAACAAGAAATGGAGACTCTGGGAATACTTTATGGGTAGATTGGCCCTGCTACACTTAAAAAACCCTTTCTCGATTCTACCATCCCCCAAGCCCAGCATCACTCCTCCATTCCACAAGGACTTTT
>NW_027185896.1:10744664-11020903 GCF_028583685.1 Petaurus breviceps papuanus | reverse complement strand
GCCCAGCATCACTCCTCCATTCCACAAGGACTTTTCTTCTTGACTTCTATGCCGCGTTTAACACTATTGACCACTCTCCCCTCTTGGTTATTCCCTCCTGGATATTTCTCTTTCAACCTTCACTTATTTTCCTCTGCTGACTCACTATATCATACCCCCTAACTATGGTCATAGCCCAACACTGTCCTAGGTCTTCTCCTGTTCTCTTAACTTGGTGGCCACTTCATTTTCCATTTGTTTCATTATCATCTCTGCACAGATGACTCCCAGAGCTATCATTCCAAGCCTACTCTCTCCTCCTGCATCACCAAATGCTCATTGTGTATTTCTAACTAGATATATCTGTAGGCACCTCATCATTACGCCCACACAAAACAAACAACTCTCTTCCAAACTTCCTATTTCTGTCATCCTTCCATTCACCCGGGTTCACATCCTTGGTATCATCTTTGACTGCCTCATCACCACACCCATAACCAGTGGTGGAAATTTACTACCTTCATGATGTTTCTCTCCCCTGGTGTTGCTGGTGTCTTTCTCCTTGTAGTAGATTTGTACATCTAAAGAGAAGAATAGACGATAGAAGAGGTGATGCTTGTCCTGAAATGGGAGGTGAAGAAGCCCTTGTCCTGCTGGAAAGGTATTAAAGACAAGAAGGATCACCTTGGAGTACTTTGCAGTAGCAGCAGGAGACTCTTGGGAAAAAAAGCAGCAGGATTTAGGTGGCCACTATAGAGCCAGGGAGGCTTCTGGCACTCCTGTAATTATCAGGTGGCCTTTAAGGGGATGTTGGGGGAGGGAGACACACTCTATTGCCTAACTCTCTAACAACACAGAGCACACACAATGTGAAAACCTGGGATAGGGGCCTCTGGTGTCTTTTACACAAAGTACTTCCTTTAGAAAATGTCATGAAGGTCAGATTTCTATAAAATGTGTTCTAGGAGAGCTAGCTATGTTCAGGAATCCTACTGTAAATCATTTTTGTACAGAAGATGATCCTGAGGACTAGTTGCCTTTATGTCATTGTAGCCTGTTAATGTAAAGTGAGGTATGGGTCCCAATCCCTCTGCAGCCCCTAACTCCTTTTCCTTGACTTTTTCCCCATTTTAATCTCAGTGCTCTCCAATTCTGATATCAGATGAGATCATGACCAACAAAACATATTGTAAGCCTTCAAGCACCATAGAAGTATGAACCTCACTATTTATTTGCTCCCCCATTGACAATGGTGTCTTCTACCTCTAGGGGTAATTACGAACAATTTAAAAGCACCTCCATTTGCACCACTGAGGGGTAAAGGGAAATAGGTCCAGAGATTCAAATCAGGCCATGAGAAACCATCCTAGTTCTGCCTCATTTTACAGAAGAGGAGCTTGAAGCACCATCCAGCTGGGACTCACCACCAGGTCTCCAAGCTAATATTTCCACTGTACTGTTCTGCTTAGACTTAGGGTTCAGTTTGCCCCCCTCTGTCTCTGTCTTTCTCAATTGGCAGTCCTGCCTGGGGTGGTGAAGTCCTAACCTTCACATGCAATTATGTGGCCTTACATACCTTAGTTGTTATTTGTTTGATGGGATCACAGAGAAATAGCTCTGAATGTGTACCAAGCTAAAGCTTTATAGGTAGGAAACTATTTTTCTGACCCCTGGCCTATAGACAATCTAGGCTGATCCTCCAAACTGAACAAGATACTTTTTTCCTTGTTTCTTTTTTGAAACTGAAGACATTATGACTACATTTCTTGTTCTTTTTATGTCAACCATCCAGACATTTCATCCATCAGCCACCTTTGTTTCCAAGTCAGGAATCTTTTTTTTTGGGGGGGGGGTGGAGGGGGTAGCACCTGAAGACTGACAAGCCTATTGCCTAAAGTGATTTTAATTCCGTTTTCTCTCTCCTTTGGATGGTGCAGAGGCTACTCCTGCAGTAGGCTGTTTTCTGTGAGTGAGGCCAGGGGATCTGAGAAAAATTTTTTTTACAAGAGTGCCATCTACTGCAGAGAAAGAAGAGAAATCCACTCTGTGCTTTTAGGGAAGATTCAAAAGGAGGAGATCAGATTCTTCTCTCTTATGGTATCAGCTTATGACATCTTCTGTTCTAAGGTCACCTCCAATTCTGATGTTCTATGAATGTATTGTATTTTATTCTTCAATGGCTCAAATGGATGCATTTGTCCGTTGCTTACCCCTAGGGATGAGACCAAATATTGGGAACAGTAGCCTAAAAAAGGGGTAGGAGGAGTAAAGAGAGGAGGAAGAGATGCATAGATGATTAGAGCTTAGGGATCAGATTCTAAACCCCTCTCCACTGGTGTTGCCCAGTGTCCTTCTCCTTACTATAGTATATTTGTGAGTCTAAAGAATGGAACGGATGGTAGGAGAGGTTTAGTCAACAGTTAGTCAATAGGCTTTAAGGATTTACCAGGCACTGTGCTAAGGCACAGGATGCAGAATAAAGCTAAGCAGGGTCCCTGCTCTTAAGAAGTTTTCATCCTAAGGGGAAGACATGACAACTCCATCCTGTAATCTTGGAGGGAAGTATGGGGGTGCAGGGAGAAGAGACAGGGAAATGCCTCTTCCAGAAGTGGGGACTTGACCTGAGTCTTGAAGAAAGCCAGAGAAGCCATGAGGCACAGGTGAGGAGAGAACGCATTCCTGGCATGGTGCACAGACAGTGAAAGTGAACAAAGGAGAGAGATGGAATTTGATGTGCCAGGAACAATCGGCAGGGCATGTTGCTGGACCATCCAATGCATGGACAGCAGTGAAGTGTGGAACCCAAGTCTCCAGACCCAGTGATAGGGAGCTATGCAGTCTCCTTTTGTGTTAGCTTCTTGCTAGTCTTTTCTTTTAACATTCTGAAGTTGGCATCTTCCATCTCTCTCAAAGCTAAAATCCAGAAGCACCCAAAGCCTTGGGACACTGAAAAGACTCAAAGCCATTGGAAAAAATTTGAAGCGGGTCCAAAGGCCTGGAGAGGCTCAGAATAGTTCTAGGAGCCTGGAACTCTCATTCCCTCCTCTCTCCAGCTCCACCTGCCCCTCAGGAAGGCACGAGGCATTGATGCCCACCAATGAGGAGAAAGTCCCTTATCAACAGGCTTTGGAGCTATGGTCACAAGGGACTGCAAAGGCAGGAGAAGGACTAGGTTGTGAAGGACTTTAAAGATCAGGGCGTTTATGTTTGACCCTGACATTAACAGGGAACCGTTAAGAGTTCACTAAGCAGAGGTATGCCATAGTCAGCCCTGTCCTTTAGAAAAATCACCTTAGCAGCTGAGGAGAGAAAGGACTAGACTGGAAAAAGCACTGAGGCAGGCAGGGCAGGTGTGAGGCAAGGAGGGCCTGTGCAAGGATGGTGGCTCTGTGAGTGGAGAGAAGGCAAGGAATCTGAGAAACATTGTGAAAGTACAAAGGACAAGACTTAGCAACATACTGGATATTTAGGGTTAGTGCAAGTGAGGAGTCAAGGATGAGGCTGAATGCCTGGCTGATTGGGATGACAATGATGATGGATAACATTCATATAGTGCCGATTATGTGCCAAGCATGCTTTACACATATTTCATTTGATCCTTACAATATCCCTGGGAGGTGAGCACTATAACAATAGTCCTCATTTTACAGATGAAGAAACTGAAGCAAGCAGAGGTTGTGACTTGCCTGGGATCAGATAGCTAGTCAGTGTCAAAGGATGAATTTGAACTCAGGTCTTCCTGACTCCAGGCCCTGAGCTCCATCCACTATGCCACATAGATGGTGGTTCTATCAACAGTAATATGGAAATAAGAGCAGAGGGCTAGGAAGGAAAGATAATGAGTTCGGTTTGGGGAATGCTGAAGTTGAGATGTCCAATGGCCATTTAGTGATATGAGACTGGAAGTTAGGAGAGAGGTTAGGGCTGGATAAATAAATCTGAGATCATTCACAAAGAAATTAAAGGGGAACCCATGGGAGTTGATAAGATCATAAAGGGAGATAACAGGAAGAAGAGAAGAGGGACCAGAATAGAGGCTTGGGAGATACCCACAGTCATTGAGTTTGATGTGGAATAAGATTCAGAAAAAGAGACTGAGGAGCAATCAGACAGATAGAAAGACCAAAACAGAGCAGTGTCACAAAAAAAAATAGAAAAGAGAGAGTATCCAGAAGAGGACAACCCATAGTGTCAAAGGCTGTAGAGAGGTCAAGAAGCACGAAGACTGAGAAGAGGCCATTAGAGGTTCCTTGGAGAAGGAAGAGGTTCACCAGTGTAGCCCCAACAACGGCCTTAGAACAGCCCCATGGGACAGGGATAAAAGGATCTGTACCTTGCCATCCCCCCATGTGAAATCAAAAGTTTTCCAAATTCCACAGAATTTGATGCCTATTTACAAATTACCTAATTGTTATAATTAACTCTAGGAGTAGAAGGATAAACAAAACCAAAATCCACAAAATTATTTGTGGGAGGGAGACGTGGGAGCTGTATATTCACTGTCCTTACTATTACAAGATAAGCAATAGAAGTTTTGGAGCATAGATTTCAGTCCAATGCAAGGAAAAACTTCCCAACAATTGGAGCTGACATAAGATGGAAAGTACTGTTTCTCATAAATTTCTCATAACCCATTGTCTAGAGCTATCCTTAGAATTTGCATCATACTTTCCTTTTATGAGAATGTCAGCTCCTTGTGGGCAGGGGGTATCTTATCTAACTGAAGGGAGGCCTTGTATAGAGAAGAAATTAAATATTTGGTGAATCAAATGGAACTTGAATTTGCAGGCATATGACCAGTGATGCATGAAGTCATGCACACAAATGGTGATGGTCAGCACCTTCATTTTGGAAAATAACCTGTAATATCTCTTAATTGCTATAATACAGAAGGCAGATTAGCAAATTTGTTAATTGTGGGTTTTATATTTATATTCCCAGAACTTTTTATATGGTTGTTTCCAAGTGACTGGAATAAATACTAGTAGTTAGCCTGGTTTAATGGTCATTCAAATCCCTTTCGATACCCAACCCTGGACTTAGCTTCCTGCTGATCTAAGCTTTACAAAGGTTATATGCAACTGGAAAAATTTTTCATAAAAAATGAAATAGGTTTTCCCCCTTCCTGTATTTCCTCTGGTTCCCTTGGGTTTGTGAACTTCCAAGACTAGTAACAAAACACCATGTTACCGTATTACCAACAAACTTAGGAAGGAAACGCTCGTGCCCAAAAGCCACAGAATCCGAGACAAGCTACAAAGCGCCTTCGATTTCACCTGATAACTACTCCCCAGTGTTCCCCAACACAGGACTTGCTAGATTGGATGTGGAGGAAAAGGTGAAATTTCATGTCTTTTGAGCTTGGATGGCCTCCTCTGTCCTACACAGGAGAATGGGAATCCTGAGATGGGATCATGGCATGTCTCCTCTGTAAGGTGTCTGCTGGGGGAGGAAACATGTCCTCTTGCTATTTTTAAACCCTTGGATGAATTTGCTTCCTTGGTCCTGGCAGTTGGGGATGGGGAGATGGGGGGGCATAAACCCTGCCCTGCTATGAGTGTCCAAATAGTCAAATAATAAAAGGGTTACTGGGAAATTGTTTCCCTTTTCTCCCATCCTTTTTTTACATAAGAACTCATCAGGAAAAACCCGGCAACATGACATTGTACCCACCATGACGGACCTGTTAAGAATAGAAAGCTCTATGTAAAAGGCCATTCAACTTGAAATATTTGTGTCCAAACAAGGCCTCATTCAGGGCTTCAGAATAGCCAGTATCTCCTTACTTCTATTACTCTGCACAAATCCCATACCCAGGAGAAGGGGCCAAGTTTATCCAAGAGATTGAATAAGGGCCTCGAACCTCTAAAAGAGCCTAAATTGGAACCACTCCTAAGATTCAAGTTTAGGAAGGGAAGGTAGGTCAACAATGGGAGAATGAGCATAGGCCAGTGTGCTTTCCTTTACAATAAGATCTGTGGGTTTCATATACACATGTCCCTTGTTCCTGTTTACCTAAGAAAGAGGCCTTGTGGGGTAGCCATAAAAATATTGGATTTTGGAGTCAAGAGATCTGCAATTGAAAGTAAATTTAACTCCAAACTTTTCCTTGCTTTACCCACTTCATAAGAAAGGGTAAAGTTGCTAAAGAGATGTTAAGTGTTAATCATGGATCCTCAGGGGATGAGGGGAATCACAAGCTCTGAAGCTGTTGAACTCAGAGGTACCACTGTTCTTTGATAGATTCCCAGAGGGGAAATTCCCAAGTGCTATTTCCCTGGACATATGTGACTGTCTGAATTTATCATTTATTTTCTTCCCAGAGGAATTCGCAGTTTTGATCTATTTATCCAAATAAACACCCTTCTGTAAATCTGTTTTTGTGGGGGTGTGGGTGGGAGCTACACTTGAAGCCTAGGCCTGCCCATAGATTGGGAGCATTCAGTGCATCTGGAGGTCTTCCTACCCTGCCTGTTTGTAGGACAGACCCTCTGGGCATTTCTATTCTGTTACATGTGGGTCTTTGGGTCTACCCAATGCCCCCTGCGTCGAATACAGAAGACCAGCATGAGGGAAGAGGAAAGGCCCCTCAGAAAAGCCTGACACTCCCATTTCCATGTCTTGGATTTAGATCCAGCCCCTTTTCCTGGTCCTGTCTACTGCCTTTCTCACCACCAGAGTCCGAAGAGGCAGTTGTTTCTTCTTCCTTGCTCTTTCTGGGAGGGGGAGGAGCATTAGCCTGAACACAGGCTGTCTGTGCATCAGGGGAGGAGTCTAGCAAACTAAAGGCAAAGGCTTTATCTATCTGTAGCTTGGAACAGTGAAGGTTGAGCTTGCTTTGGACTCTTTGCCTTTAGATTTCCTGAGGTCCGTCTCTGCCACCCCCAGCATGCCTGCCTGTTCCTAAGAGATCTGCAGATCTGCCTGTTTGCTGTCCCTATGCCATCCCCTCCTCACCTTGCCAACCCCCGCCCCCAACCCAGACTCTCACCTTATGACATTTCTGAGCTCCAGTATGTCCCCTCATTAGCCTTGCCTCAGATCTTCGGCCCACTGACAATTGGGCTACCACCTTATCTCCATGCTGGGCACTCCCCCCTACTGGAGCCACCACCAATCTCATTCCCTCCCATACACCTGCATTCATGGGTCTTGAGAACTGAATTACCCCTGAGCTACAGGTCCCCAGATGTTATAAGCACATCTGTTAATGAGACCTACGTACGTCTATCACGGGCATGGACCTACTTACTGTAGGCTTGTCCCTCTAACCTTGACTTCTTCACAGGTAGTGCCTCATTTCCCTTACTTCCAGAGCACGTCACATATCCTTTTAGGAAGCTGCAAGCTACTCTAGGGCAAACATTCATTTTTCATGATTACACCCCCCAATGCAATGGCAGCACCCTACCTATGGTGGGTGCATAATGAATGTCTGTTGAATTTGGACCCTGGGGTCAGCCATTTCCCATTTCAATGCTGCCCTTGGTGATGCTGTGGAACCCCTTCCCATCCTGGCCTCCCAATGTGACCATTCTACCCTGGGGTCACTACCCACCCACTTTTCTCTTCTCCTGCTCCCAGGCTGTGAGAAAAAAGTGATGAAGCAACTGACCCAACATCCAAGTTGTAGCCTCAGAAAACCCACCCTGGTTGCTTGGCAATCCTTTTATTCTTAAAGACTGCCTCCTTTTTCACAAAAGAGAGATGGCCTGGTGGGAATTTGGGCACTGAGGGAAGCACGCTGCCAGAACAGGGGCCCTGATGGGAAAGGCCTAGGTCTAGGAAGAGTGGAAGGATGGAATAAAGGAGGTTCTGGGCTCACATTCAGTCCTACTTGGTACCTCTATGACTTTGGGCAAGTCATTTGACATCTCAGGGTTCAATTAGCACTCTTCCAGCTCGACATGCTATGATTCTAATAGTCTATGGAGGAGGGGTGGTATGTGAGTCCTGGGCAGATTCCTTTTCCTTCTCCCAAAGAGCCAGGACAGGACTCAGCAAACCCCAAGGACAGGGAACAGAGGGGATGGGATGAGGAGTGAGTTGCCCATCTGGGCTTTTACTGACAGGGCTATCGTTGAAAAGGTTCTCTCAGCCACCGTCCTGTCTGGTCACACTCCAGACTAGGGGGTTTCCTTCCCACCTAAGGAAGCAGGATCATCCTACTTCCTGTTCTGAGGTCTCTGTGCCCTTTGAGTAGGCCACCCTCCTCTCTAGGCCCAGAAAAGGGCCTACACATCACCACTGGGAAGATATGATAAACTTCAGACCACTGATGAACTTCCTTGTCAGAGTGCTGATTCTGAGGAAGGCAGGGCCTCAGTTTCCTCAGTTCTAAATGAGGTTATACTAATGCTCTCAAATCTTTTCCAGCTCTAAATGTTATGATCTTAAGTGGGTACGAGGCTTGCTAGGGATGCAGCAAACTGGGAGACAACTAGCTCACTGGCCCTTGGGCACTGGCTATATTTACAATCAATTAGGAAACAGATTTAAGGTGTTGAGGAAAGTAAGCAAAACCAAGAGTAAGAAAAACACTACTGAAAAATATAAAAACTAAACTTGGATAGGGATGGCAAGATCTGAGAAAGAAAAGGTGCAAGAACTCATATGACAGAGTCTGGGACATTCTTTCAAGGAGCTAGTTACTAGTCAGAGACCCTTGTGCATTCCTGAGCCACTGCTTTACCAGCTAGTACTGACCGAGTACCACAAAAATCAAGGGAAAAAAACTAAAGCTAAAAGGAACTACTCTTACTTAATATGGTATTTAAAAGAGGTCATCAAATTATAGTCCTCTTCCAAATCCAGGACGGTTTCTATGATATTCTGGTCATCAAAAGTTGGCTTTAGGCAACTTGCTTCTGCTTCTGTGGCCTTGTGTGGGCTCTCATCCATGAAGAGGGCCAGGACTTCCTCTTTAAAGGGGGAATCTTCTGAGCGACTGCAAACCCGGTTTAACTCATTTTCAAATTCTAGCTTTCCAGCCAATTCTTCGATAGTTCGGATGCTTGTATGGTCTTAAAAATAAGAAAATCCATATTCAAATGTGTACAATAGACATTCAGAAATTTTTCAATGATAATTAAGAGCTCTGTGTGGTTTTGATGATTTACTGGGATGGTGAAACAAACCTAGTCATTCTTGCCCCAGGCTCCATCTTTAACTCAAATTTTGTAGCTATTGAAGTTAGTGCCAGAGTAAAGTGAGGCCTTTGCTTGGCACAAAGAAGGCACCAATGTGACTATTTAGAGTCACTGACATTTTTGAGAGTCAGTGTGACCCCTTTTCATAGATTTATATCAACTGAACAGGGTATATTTGAGAAAAATGGGCACCCATTTGTTTGTGAACTGGAAGGACAGAGAATAGACTGGTCCAGGGATCACATTGGGCAGAATCATGACCTGGGTGAAGTCTGTCTCTATCTTGTTCCTGGCTTCTTTCTGTGCCCTCCTCCAGCCCCCTCCCCCAACACCTCACCCAGGCTTCTTTCCTACGGTAGGACCTCAGACTCCAAAATGGGGCTTCCACAAAACTCCCAAACCCCCTGCCTCAGAGCTTTCCTAGGCCTGAAGGATTTATAGTTAGCAAGCTCCTTATCTTATCATCTAGTGCAGTGGTTTTCCCAAGAACCGTATGGGGCTTACACTGGCAATCCCATGCCCATGTGGGAGCAGACCCCTTGAGAAATGCTAATCTAATCCAATTGCCTCATTTTACAATGAGAAAACTAAGATGTAGTGAAGTGAGCTGGTGTCAAGTTGGAAGGCCATCAACCCCCCTCATTTCTATAGACAAGGAAACTAAATTCTGGAGAGTTCATTTATAGTGTTATTATTTTTTCTTTGTATAAAGAAAAGGCACCACAATGCCTTGTACAAAGTATTTAATGTTTGCTGAATTCTATTGCCCACTGTTACACAGGTACTAAGTAGAGGCCCAGGATTCAAACCCAATTCTTTCGCTCTCTGTCCAGTCCTCTTTCCCCTACACCACTCCCAGGCTTTCTAATAAGTAGAAAAGATAGGATTTGAAGACAGATCCTTTATCTCCCAAGCACTACACCATACAGATGCCTAAGTATTCTTTCCATTATACCACACAGTCTCAAAAGAGGCTGGGATAGACTAATTCAAACCATAATGTGTCACCCCTCCTTTTCTAAATGAAGATTACCTTCATTTTGAAAAGGATACATGGTTTGTTAATAGGGTACAACGGAAAAAGTGCTAAATTTGGAGTCAGAGGACCTGGATTCAGATCTGAGTGCTGCCATTTGCTAACTTGGTGATCTTGGTCAGGTCATTCAACGTCTCTGAGCCTTAGTGCTTCAGTCCCCAACTGGAAAATGGGAGAAAGGATTGGACTAGATGACTTGAAAGATCTCTTCCATCTTGAACTCTATAATCCTTGGACCCAGAAGCAAAAATCACTTCACGCCCTGGAAGGAGGTAGATGGATGGTAGAGACTGTGGCCCTGGAGGTGAAGATAGGAGAGGGAGGAAGAAGAAACTTCCTTATCCATCTCTGCCTAAAGCTAGCTGTGTCCTGCTTCAGTCCTCTCACTAATTAGTCAATTGGCTAGAAGTAGCATGGAGTAGTAGAAAAACATTAAATTTGGAGGCAAATAACTGAGTTTGACCTCCAACTCCGCTACTTTACTAGTGTAAATCTGAAGCTGACTTCATCTGTAAAAGGATCTTGAAAGACCTATTTAGCTTTAAATCCTATGGTTCCAGGTCATGTAACTGGTCATCCCCATGTTGAGGACATAAGGCATAATAAGTATCAAAATGAGAAACATTTTGTTATACTACAACCAAATGAAGTTTTTGGGCACTTCGAGGTTCTAAGAGCACATTGGTCTGCTGTACTTTTTGTGAAAGGAGAAACAAAGCATAGACCATCTGAAACTAATTATTTGCAATCTCCTTTTTTTTTTAAAAGCAAAAAGTTCTATCTTTTTTAATCTATGCTGCACCATGCTACCAGCAGCCTTTTTATGGCACAGTTCTGATCATGTCACTCCCTTCATTAAAAACCATCAGTCAGCCAGCCAAGAAGTATTTATTAATCAGTGATTCCCCACTGTCTACAATATATAAAGGCCAAATCATCAGCCTGGCACTAAAGCCCCTTCACAATTCTTCTCCCTGTCCCACCTTTCTAGCCTTGAAATCCGTCTCCTACTACTCAGCCTCACGGTTTTTTTTTTGTTTGTTTGGTCTTTTTTGCCTTTTAGAGGGCAATTGGGGTTAAGTAATTTGCCCATGGTTACACAGCTAGTTTTTTTGTGTGGGTGTAAAGTGTCTGAGGCAGGAACAGAACTCAGGTCTTCCTGACTCTGGGGCCAGCGCTTTACTCACTGTGCCACCTAGCCACCCCTCAGCTTCACATTTTCTGAACAGGACCCAACACTTTTCTCTGTATCTTTGCTCATGCTGTCATTTATGCCTAGGATGCCTTTCCCCCATCTCTACTGGTTGAAATGCTATCCATCCTTCAAAAGTCTGTCCCAAATGCTCTCTCTAAAAAACCTTCATGGACTTCTCCAAGTAATCTTTTTCCCTTCATATATCATGGCTTCTACCTCTCTTAATATACTCAGCACATTCTTCCTTTTATATTCTAGATACTGAAAATTTGTGGCCACCTCATCTGCCCCACCTCAAGAACCCATCATGGATCTTTCATTTTCTAGGTTACATTTCTGCTGTTCCCATAGGACAAGGCTCCTGATAGCCTGATCAATGGCTTTACTGCATCTTATTCTTTTCAGTCTACAAATTAAAAACCCTTGATTGTCCTACTTTACTCCTGAAAGCCAGACAGACTGCCATCCTCTCTGGACATCAAAGAATCACTCACCTATCATATCAAGTAGATCCTTTGTGATTTCTTGGTTGGAATTGTTGAGAGGAACGTTGGCTTCAACCTTCAAATATCTATCCACATCTTTCCTATGTTCCCCCGGAAGGGGAGGGCAAAAAATGGTGATAGTTTAGGTTCTTTTTCAATAATGTACCATGAAGGGAAACCAGAGTTATGAAGTAGGGTGATGAAGCAAACCTTCTGGTGATCTTAAATTGTCAGTGATAATCTGAATAGAATAAAAGAAGCCTTGGTAAATAAATAAAGGGGAAAGTATAACACCAATGTGTCATAGGTGTTGGGCTAGTACTGATAATGAATTTCTTAATCCTAATACTCTTAGGAAAGTATTGTCCTGAATCATAACAAGCCTGGCAGTGAGATGGCTCACATGGGCTAGAGATATGGGCATTGAGAGCAGTGCACCAAATCTTTCAGGTCCTGAGGATACCAAGAGACAGGTTCTGTTTTGGCATAGGAGAGAAGACAATGGGGGAACAAGAGACAATGGCAATTCAGTTGGGAGTTAGGAATGAACAGATTTGCTGGAGCATGGGTGTGGATGGGGAAGACAGGAAAAGAGTGACTGGGGGTCTAGCAGGAACAAAGACAGGTGCAGAGGAAACCTTGAGAAATGCTTTGAGAAACATTGAGACCAAAGGGAACAAGGAGCTCGAAGATGAGGAAGAAAGCTTGAGGTGTCTTTTATGCTATAAAGAACAATATGGATACAGTAAACTTGGGAGAAAAATAGGTTGTGTGTATGTACTTTCTAACCTTTTTGTTTCTGTGGCATGAAAAATCAGAGGTTTCAGATACTTACCACCCCTCTTTGTATTCAGACTTTCAAGGCAGGTCAATTTCTAGGATTCTTGAATAGCAAATTCAATTCAACAAATATTTATTAATCGCCTGCTATGTGCAAGGCCCTGGGCTAGGCTGGGGATACAAAGGCAAAACAATGAAATAGTCTTTGCCCTCCGAGAGCTTACATACTACTAAATTAGCAGGGCCAGATTTGGGAAGCTTTATTATGTTTTTCTTGAGTGTTCTATAGGGGTAAGAGTAGATGATCTAGAATACCCTTTCCAACAATAAATTCTACGGTCTTATTATATCTGCTTATTTTCCAGCCTTTGCCTTTAGAGACCTGAGGACCTCTATAAGACATTCACTTTGAGGGGTTTTTTGAAATAATGTAGTTACAAAGAAATCACTCAAACTCTTGGACTTTTTTTTTTTAATAGGTTTCCCCATCTCAACCAGGCTAAAAGTTCAGGAGGTAGTCATGGTCCAATCTCAATACTGATTGGCACAGGAGCTTTGGCCTGGTCTGGTTCATTGTCCCCCTTCCCCCCACTTCTGGGAGCCCACCAGATTATTGCTAAATCTACCATGGACACCTGATCAGCACCTGCAAATCAAAACTCTTAAGCTCAAGAGATCTGCCAGCCTCAGCCTCCCTGACAGCTGGAATTACAGACATACACTCGTAAACCCTTTCTTCCAGAAATAAGAAACATCTTAGAATGCAATAGTTAAAATACCAAATTAAAAATCACCTTAAACTTTCTTTTCTCCAACTTTCCCCATCTCCAGTGGCTCTCAGAAACTGCCTTTCAGGTACAAAAATCGAGGAATGTATCAACACATTTTCCTTGCTGGTCAAAGGTTTTCTTTTTGGGCATAAAGTATGTGGCTTCATATTTACTGGAATATGGTTTGGTACAAAGACAGGGTTCTCATTTTCAGGAGCAAACTGACCAAGATAGGAAGTGGTGGAAGGATATCTCCTGCAAAGAAGTTTATTCATCTGAATAGTGAAGGAAGAAGGTGAGGTGTCCAAGTCTGGTTTTTGCTGACTTGGGCACTCTTGAGAATGACTGATGCCTTCAAATGCACGGTCAATAGCTGCTGTCAGCTCCTTTCTGCATCTTCTTAGCTTTTCAGACATTTCACCTAAAAATGGCCGTGATTCTGTTACATAGTGTGTCAGAAACATGAGAATACATAAAATGGCAGGAGAAACTTATCAAAAACTCTATCAACAACCCTCCTTTCCTCTCTCTTGTAATGTTTTTTTTTTCATCCATTTGCCTGGGCTTCATTGAGCACTCATTATATGCTGCTGCGGTTATAATAGCACCAGGAAGGTCCAACTACCCCAAAGTTTCTTTGCACCAAGTCAAGGGCTCTACTATCTGATTTTTTTTTTTTTTTTTGCTTTTTGGAGGGCAATTGGGGTTAAGTGATTTGCCCAAGGTCAGACAGCTAGTTTTTGTGTTAAGTGTCTGAGGCTACATTTGAACTCAGGTCCTCCTGATTCCAGGGCCGGTGCTCTATTCACTGTCCCACCTAGTCACTCCTCTACTACTTGATTATTAAAATGAATAAACCCAGTTAAGGTCCATTGAAGTTGAGTGACTTATAAGTCTTACAGGTTTTAAGTGGTAGAGTCAGGCCCTCTTACTCCAAAACCAACACTCTTTTACCCCCTTCAGGTCTTGAAGAATTTTTTTCTTCCTTCTAGTACCCTAGGTGGCCAATATCATTACTCATCAGTTGTCAGCTAACAAGGTAGAACATTTGCTTACATATGAAACTTATACTAATGGGCCACGGAGTCAAAAGACCTGTTCATAGGATAATAGAGTCAGAGATGCAAAGGGTCTAATGGACCATCTAATCAAACTTCCTTATTTTACAGATGAGGAAATGAAGGACCTAAGACAAGTGACAGGGCTAGGAGTCGAAAACAGGTCTCTGACTCCAAACTCTTAACTTCTTTCCACTGTACCACATTCTCAACTACTGCTCCAAACATTTATTAGTTGTGTGATAATGGGCAAATCACTATCCCTCTCAAGATCCTCAAGTTTTCTCATTTATAAAATGGTTATAATAATACTTTCTTGAAACATTAAAAGAATGGATTAATCTAAAAGCTGTAAACATATGTAGATTTTTTTCTTTGATATTATTTTATAGGGTTGTTGTGAAGAAACAAATGAAATGTGAGTTCTCATTCTGACCAGAATCTACAATTGATTGAAAGAAAGTCCTTTCAGGAATGGAACACTGGAAAGGCAGGGATAGGCATAATGAAATCTCTTGAAAAAGAAATCCTTCTAAGGCAGCAAGGTGGCGCAGTGAGTAAAAGCGCCGGCACGGACTCAAGGACCTGAGTTCGGTTCTGGCCTCAGACACAACAGCCACACACAAAAAACTAGCCAAATAACCTTGGCCAAGTTACTTAACCCCAATTGCCCTCCAAAAGGCAAAAAAAAAAAAAAATCCTTCAAGGATTCTTCCTCCAATGAATGAAGTGGTGGACCTGAAGTCAGGATGATCTGAGTTCAAATCCTGCTTCAAAACACTTATTAGCTTTGTTACTCAGGACAAATCACTTAGCCTGTCTATCTGTAAAATGGAGATAATAGCACCTACTTCCCATGGTTGACGCGAGGATAAAATAAGTTAATATTTGTACAGCACTTTGCAATCCTTAAAGTGCTATATAAATGCTAACTATTAGCTATTCTTTTTCTCCCTCAATGGTTTCTTTACTATAGCTCTCCAGTGCCCATTCAAATCCAGGTACATTTAGCTGTCCCTGAGGAGGCTCCAAATGTGTACTTTCCCCAGTAAAGTTTTTATTAAAATAGAAGACAAAGGCTTCCTTGGACCAAAGAAGTTATTCTCTGCCCTTCAACAAATGAAATTCATTGACAGCATGCCTCTGAAATCATACCATCTCTATTTCCACTCACCAACAAAGTGGCCCTGAGCATAACACAACAATCCCTTCTAGCATTTCTATCACAGAAATGTATATCCATCAAATGTACCCTATCAACCCTGCCAAGGTTCAGATGTTATAATAGATATATCATTAATAAAGAATGTGTATGTGTTTAATTTAGGATTAGAATTCTCAAACACTTCCTGAAGGAAAAAATCCAGGGGCTAAAAACACCATTTCATATAAAGAGGCTTCTGCCCTACATAATCTTCTTTCCCTTGAGTCTCCCACTCCCTTTACTTCTCCTTTCTGTAATTCTCCATTACTCAGAACCTTGGAATCACAGAATCTCTGAGATGGCAGAGACCTCAGATGTCATCTAATCCAACTTCTATCTGAATAATAGTCACCTGCTTCACATTTCTAACAAGTGGTCCCCCCCATCCCCATCTCCATTAATCAGTTGGCAAGTAAAACTGTCATTTCTACCTCTTGCCTCCTCCTCTATCCTTCTCGAACCCTGTCCCCTCTCTTCACCCTTAACTGCTTCTACCCTAAGTCAGGCCCTCATTCATCTCTTCTTGTTCCTGCCACCTTCCCTTCTCTATTCTAGCGCCTCATTGAATTCCTGATTTTGGCATACAGGGTCTTTCAAAGTAGGCTGTAACCTACTTTTGGAGCCTTTAGATTATATTAGTTCTAGAAACCAGCCAAACTGGCCTACTCTATCCTCTTCTCATCTTGCCTTAGGAAGGCACTTTGTAAACCGTTGCTCAAGATTTTTACCCACGTCTGGAATAAACAAGACCTCCTCACCACCATTTCTGAAATCTTTTGAAGCTATCTGCATAAAGTTTTCCCAGGCCGCCTCTGGCTTTTTCTATCTCCACGAAAGAGATATCTCCCCAAATTTCTCAAAGCCTCCCCAGATTCTTTTCACACATCCTCTCTTAACTAGTTTCAGTCCCTGTGGAGGCTGCTTTCCCATTCGATGGTAAACGCCTGAAGGGCAGTATCCACATCACCCGCCAGCCAGTTAATTAGCATTTCCGGACAACTCCGTGCCAGAGGCTCTGCGCAGTGCTGACCGCCGGGGAGCCCAAGAAAGGCAAACCGTCCGTTCTCGGGCGCTCGCGGACTGAAGGGGAGACGGCTTACGAGCCCGTTACGTGCACACCAAGTGTCTAAGTGACTACATCTACGAACTGAATTCTCTAGCCAGGCTGGGCGGGGGCGCGGCCTCAG
This sequence comes from Petaurus breviceps papuanus, assembly GCF_028583685.1. Classification (NCBI taxonomy): domain Eukaryota; kingdom Metazoa; phylum Chordata; class Mammalia; order Diprotodontia; family Petauridae; genus Petaurus; species Petaurus breviceps. Next base: position 11,004,060 of record NW_027185896.1, on the reverse strand, counting down.
GCCTCGGCAGGCCGAGCTCGGAAGGCAGCGCGCTCCCTCCTCCTCGGTGGGGCATGCCCACCACAGCTGGCACGCCCCCTCCCGCCCAGGCCTAGGGAGGGATCCCTCTCACAGGCCTCACTGCAGGTGCTTGAAGACGGTACCTTGGGCGGTCGAGGCTTCCGACGGTTACCGAGCCCGGGCTCTGGCTGAGAGCGGGCCTTCCGCCGCCGTTACCTCGGCTCCACTGGGTACAGAGCCCAGCCCGCCCTAGCTTCGGGCACGGCCTTCATCCCCCTTCCTGTGCCCGAAGGGGCCCCTCACTGACAGCAGAGCGGATGTGGGGGGGAACCGACGAGGGGGATGAGGACCCCTACTGACAGCGGGGGGTGGGGTTGAAGACCTACAGGCCCCACCTCAGGCTCTGACGAGGCCCCCAGGAAACAGAGGGACCGGGCCCTGGACCGCGGCCCTTCTTATGCCTCCCCTAGCACCGTCCCACGGTCGGGCCAAGGACCTAGCTAATCAGGCTGAGGAGCCGCCTTTCTCGTCGCAGCCTCCCCCATCCCCCGCACTCACCCGGCCAGCCCGGGCAGCCCGCCCGCTAAACCGGCTGCAACGGCTGCCGCGCACGCGCGCGGACTAGGCGCACCCTCTCCCCCCCCCCCCCCCCCGCCCCGGGCCCCAGCGCAGGACGCCACGCAGGCTTAGTGCAAACCATTCGCTTTTATTCTTTCTAGCATAAAAACCCGGTGTTGTAGGCGGGCAGCCTAGTCCTGAAAGGGTCTCGAGCTGCCAGAGAACCCAGCCCAGCCCAGCCGAGGCAGAAAGGGAAGGGCTCCCTCCTCCCCCCTTGGCTACATTGTGTCCCATTAGGATGCAGGGCCCTGAGAAAACTCGTTTCACCACCGTGTCACGGTCACACTGCCAGTCTCAAAGTAAGAAAACAGGCAAAGGGGCATCTCCCTTACAACCAAACGGCCCAGAGTCGGTAGAGGCGTGTTTGGGACCCGGCCGAGGCTGCGGGGAAGGCAGGTGGGAGGGCAGGGTCTTCGGGACAGGGGTGGCCCAGGCCAGGGCAGCCTGGCCCTCAACACGGGCATTGTCTACAAAGCAATACACCAAAAGCAATCGTGAGCTAAACAAACTACAGTTTCAGTGCTTTGAAATAGTGAGTGAAGGGTTGGAGACAAGGCCTTGGGCAAAGCGCTGCTGGGCATCGGGATGGGGAAGGCCTCCTGGCCACCTGGGAGCCAATCCCAGCTCGCCAGGAGCGCTGACATTTCTCATCACCCTCCACTGAGCAGGTGGGAAGTGGCAAAATAGCGGAGGTGCTGCAACTCTTGGATTAAGAGCAGAGGGAAGAGAGTAGGCCCTAGAGACCTAGCAACTAAGATCAGGATTGGTCCACATTCCTCTTCCTTTGCAACAGCGGAAAACCAAAATTCACGTGGCATTGGTTCTTTATATAGTTTGCATCCAGGGTACCAGCTCCTGATCTGGTATATTTGGGGAAAAGGTGGCCAGGGACAGAACTAGTGATGGCAGTAGACAAAAACCAAGACAGGCAGTCCTAGGCACAAGGGAAAGGCAGTGGCATTGGGTTAGGGCATTTTTTAAAATGGAGAGGAAGAAGAAAACTGAGCTTGCGATCTAGAAGATAGCACACTGAATTAGGGGTTAATTTCAAGAATGCTGACAGGTTTTTGTTAGTAAAAGAAAATACCTTTGGCATATGCATTTAAAAATATGGAAACCAGAGTCTGTATTCTATAAATTAAAGGATGTCTTTCCTACTAAGAGGCAGAAATTAAATGGTGTCCACAGCCACTGCTTTCTGAGAGTCTCTACTAATAGGGGAAACCAGTTGAAGCCAATGAAAATCACAACACTGACACCAAATGGCAGGCCAGAAATTCGGAGATCTGGGAAAGAGAACTAGAAAAGAAGGAAAACCAGACAAAGTTAAGAGTAAAAAAGGTGATCTGTAGTTAATCAAAGGAGAAAATCCTCCCCTCCTCTCCAAAACAGAATAATCCCTCAGAAAGAGAAATAGGGAAATAAATTTGTTTCCTATCTCCTCCAGCTATGCAACCAGAATGGAAAGTGGGTAGGCAAGAACTTTCCTTTTACCAAACAGTCCCTTTTCAGAAGCAATGCAAATGACAAGGAATTCTCAGTTGTAGGCCCTAAGGGTAAGCAGGAGGAAACATTTCCAAAATTAATGTCTCCAGGGAAAGAAGACTAAGAAAACTAAGTCTCCAGCAGCCTAAAAAATGGGAAGATTGTTTTTAGCTATAGCTAATAAAAAATCCAGCTGAGTATAGAATCAAAATGTTTCAATTCATCACTGAATACAGTAGTCATTAGCATCTAAAGATGTCCCACACTAGAGGAGAGGACAGGAGATTAAAATACATTTAAAATCTACACTTATTGAGAAAGCAGTTGCATTCAAGTCATTTCATTCTGGAAATACCAAAGGGATCCAAAATCAGAAATCAAAATGAATGCTTTTTTCAAGGGAAAGGGAAGGAATTCTTCAAGTAAATCTGTGTCAAGGTACAAGAATGGTAGATCAAAAAAAGTGCCCAATGTCAGTGGGGGGGGGGGTTTCCTATGGGAGAGGCTACAATGGCAGCTGGCAAAGAGAAAGGGGAAAGTGGAAATCTGACAACTCTAGAATACAATCATATCATCAATACAGAGGGCTCACTACTGCCAAGAATCATCAGAGTGCACCAAGAAGAGCTACTTTGGAGATTTCCTGGAGAAATGTTCTCTTATCCCCATCCCCAGTGGCAGGCTTTATCATCTTTTCACACCCCCACCCCCACCCCACTCCCCAATAATGTGTGGCTCCCTCTAGCCTTCCAGCCCTTACCCAGCTGACCCCAGCTCTGTAGCATTACAGGTGTTTACAGAACTTTCCCACAACTTGTATTTAAAAATAATAATTCAGCCTCTCAACATAACCCTTCATGAGCAAACAGGGTCTTTTTTTTTTTTCTCTTCTGTTCCATAAAAAAAGGAATTTCCCTTATGGATGGCAGTCTGTACATCTGGCAGCTTTTAGAGTGCAAGAGATGTTCCAGATGTGTCAAATGGTACTCTTGAAGCTACTGGCGGACTTCAGGCAGTTTCAGTTGGTATCCATGCTATACACGTCATCCTCCTCCAGCCCCTCCTGGGAGGGCCTTCCTTTCTTCCCTGCTTCTGAGGGGCCAGGGAAACCTGGGAGTGAGGGTGCCTTATAAAATTCATCATCCCGACGCTGGTAAAACAGCACATATGCTGCTTTTGTCTGCAAAATAAGAAGAGTCAGTCTGATAGGTTTAATCAAATTAAGTTCTGGAAAACCTCTTCTGACTAGTTATGCACAGTGGCAACTAAAGGGGATTTTCCTCCTCACCTAAAGAGTCTACAACAGATGAAGACCTTTTTGAATCTATGCTGTCACTGCTCAGGGTGTGAGGCATCCCAAGTACAGAGACCTTTCAATAAGGTTATTTAATGGTTCTGAGCCACAGACCCACTTTCTTATTACAGCTTCTTCTCATTTCCTACCATGACACCCATGTTTCAAAAGTTTTCCAGCTTTAAGGGTGATTGCAGAAACTTGATAACTTGAACCTACTCAAAAGTACTCACCACTATTTGATCCTCAGAGGCCAGAGATACATTACTATCATCGAAGTAATACCATTTGCCATTCAGTTTGTTTTTTGCATATGCAGTATCTGTCAAGTCAGGGAAGAATATATTGGCGATTACTAAAGAGGGTATCTATGCTACATTAATCATAACAAAGCTTTTCCAAAAAGCTTGAGATTTAACTGTTATTAAGACACACAGCAAACTGGAGTCTGTGATATAATATGAAGATAATATTGCTTTCTAATCTGTTTCTCCACAAAGATTAGCTTCAAGTAAACAATCAAGCAACAGAGCTCTTGATGACCAAAGTTTTAAGCTGGATTGATGGAAATTAATCCCACAAACATAGATAGCTAGTATCAGGCTATAAGCCTACTAGAGCATGACAATATTTAAGACTAGCAGGGCTCATAGATAAGAGCCAAAAGCTCATTTTTCAGGTTAGGCAAAATACTGGTATTTAAAAAGGAAATGCAAACTGAGCTAAAAATCTGTCTCTTTCCAAAAGCCAAAAAGGCTATTACATTTAAGTCTATCTAAATTCAGAGGCACTTTTTCCTCTCTCTCTCTGTCTCTCTCTCTCCTCTCCCTCTCTCTCTCTCACACACACAGCAACCCTATTTACAGCTTATACATTAGACCATCAGTATCCTTATCCAAGGAAGAAATGCTTCCCAACCAATCCAAACAGGGCATATTGAATTCTTTGACTTTTAATGGACAGGTGTAGAAGTATCTCACTTAAGAGAATGATTTATATTCTAACAACCCTAGCTCAGGTTCCTAAATACCTCACAAATGAACTACAACAAACTTCTCTTACCTGGTGTCCTCATCTCCATACTACTGGATTAATCTTTTCTAAACTGTATTCATCTAAAGCCTAGCTACAACTTACCCTCTCTCAAACCAAATCTTTCATTATACTTCTCTAAAAAAATTTTGGCAACAATAAAAGGTTTCTGAATGTGCAAGGACCAGAAATTAACTAAAAATCAAACTGTACTGAATCCAAGGTGTTTCTGGTAGAGCCTGGCCATGCTGCATCAATCAACTTTGATTCAGCCTTGGTTCTGAACACAGAGCATGCCCACTTTGCACTGTGCACACCCTCGGGCCACATAACACCAACACTTTAGGGTCTAGAATGAAAAAAGTTTAAGGAGCCCTGCTCTAAACCAACTCTCTGCCCTAACCAAATGGTACAGAATTTCTCCTACTTTTCTCCCTCCATGTTTTTACTAATGCTGTTTTTCCTGCTTAGGATGCCCCCTTTTATTTTTCTATTGAAATCCAGCTAGTTTAGTATTCACCTACTTTGTGAAGCTGTGCCTAAATACACTAGATGAAAGCAATCTGTCCCCTTCCTCTATACTCTTAAAAATATTTACTGTTGGACTTCATCTGACACTTAGCCTAATACTGTGTGTATGTATGTGCACGCAAGCAGGTGCACATACATTCTGTCTGTATAAAATTAGAGAACGACATGGAATTTGGTACTTACAGTGGCCCACACCCATGGCTCCATAATGATTGGATACTGCAATGAGGTCATAGACATAAGGGCCAGCTGCTGGGTCACAGACAAACTCAGACATATGCAGGTCTCTAAAGATAACACATAAGGAATCCCATAAGTATGTTAAATTACAGGTAAAATCTGGCAGATATTAGGTATATATCAATATTTCACCACATACCAAGTTTCAAATATTAAAATCACAGTATAAACAAATTAGAGGAGAAAGTTAGAAATCAGATTAAGAGTTCATGTCCAAGGGGCAGCCAGGTGGCTCAGCAAGTAAAAACCACCAGCTCCAGTGTTGGGATGACTTGGAGATCGAATCTGGGCTCAGACACTTAGCACCCACCCAGAAATAACTGGCAGTGTAACCTTGGGCAAGTTACTTAACCCCAATTGCTTAAAAAAAAAAGAGTTCATGTCCAAAGAAGGGAAAGAGATAGAGGATTACAGAATATAAAATGGGCAATTTTTACTACAAAAAAAAAATTTAAATGTTTTGTACAAACAAAAACTGCAGTTAAATTAGAAGGGAAACAGCTGGGAGAAAAATATGCAAAAAGTCATATCTGGACAAGATGGCTATCTGAAGGGAAGCAGCTCCCATGTACATCCCTCAGGAAAAACCTGAAATTCATTCACTGCATTAAACAATGATCAAGAAATCCAATAAGAACCTTCAGTAACTTCTACCAAAGAAATGGACAAAAAGTTGGCAAGAAACTGACAGGAAATAAGAAAGGGGACCACTAGAGCAAGGCCAGTGATAATACAAGCAAACACCAGCTATCTCCCAGCATGAAGAGAAACAAGCCAGATACATGTGTAGCCTATAAATCTCTGTGTGCAAAGGCAGCAAAAGTACCAATCCTTGGAAGCCCTAGGGAGCAAGAGCAATCAGGATAGTGTGTTAGTGGCTCAGGCCAGAACACCATAGGGCCAGGATCTCCAAAGTCCAGTCCTGAGATACCACAGGATGTCCTGAAGAAGGAGAACTCTGAACCTCAAAGACTCAGAGGGGCCTAAACTCAGAAGGAGATCAGTACAGGAACCAAGGGAAGACAAAGCAAGGATGACCGTCTCACCCAGAAATACAGGGGCAAGGAAATAAAGACTGAGCCAGGCAAAAAACCAGATGAGTAAACCAAAGATATTAATCACTATTACAAATTATTGCAAATATAAGGATTCTCAAAAAGAAAGAGCAAGTAACTTACAACTGTAAGCAGAGACTCAAAGGAAAAAATGGATTTTACATAAGGACTATAAGAATAGCTAGAAGAAAGAAAGCAAGATATAGAAAATGAAATAAATCTCTGGAGGAAAAAATTTGGAAGGAGAAAGTGGTAAGAGGCTCCCTGAAAATCAGAAGAGATCAAATGGAAATCAATGACTCCATGAGAAGAAATATTAAGTAAAAATCAAGAATGAAAAAAAGGGAAGAAAATATAAAATATAATGTGAAAAACAAGTCAAGGAGGCATAATTTTAAAATCAATGAACTTCCTGAAAGAAATTCCAAAAGAAGAAGTCATATCATAACCAAAACTCAGAACTACCCATATTAAAGGAAAAAAATACTCAGAAAGCACTTCTAAGTACCAAGGAACCACAAGCAAGATCACACTAGACCTGTTAGCTACTAGATCAAAGAAGAAGAATACAATATTCCAAAAAACAAATGGTATAGTTAGGGGTCTTGAAGAGTTGAACAAAATCAAAACAACTGAAGAATAATAGGCTTAAAACCAGAGCCTGGGGGGGCGGGGGTGGGGGTGGTAAGGACTTTTAACGAAACAGAGGATTTTCAAATATTTCTGATGAAAACACTAGTGCTGAGCAAGAATTTTGAGATGCAACAAGAAACAAATGGTAAATGTATTTGAGCAGTTGGAAGGGATTATATGATAATGTGGTGCTAACATTCAAATAAGGGGAGAAAAAAACCAAATATCCCTTCAGTGACTTAATGTCTTCTAAGGGTATTAAGGAAATTTTAAAATAAGAAAACCAGAGGACCTGTGGGTGGATTCCTTCTGTTCTGAGGTTTTAAGAGAGTAAAGAAAAGAGAAGGTAAAAAGGATAACTAATGTAGAAAGGAATAAGAAGGTGGAACTTGCTTTTTCTCATAATCAGGGTGATGGGGTACCTGGGGTCTAGGTCAATTTGTGAAACCAACTTGTGAAACCAATCTGTGAAATTGTAACTGCAATTTGTATTGTAAAATTGTTATCTGTAAAATTCCTTTCCCAACTTCCCTTCCCCCTATCCGCAATAGGCCTAGGCAACACCTTGGGACTCCTTTGTTCTTACTTAATCCCTCACGTCTCTTCCGGCCTGGCCCAAATCTTATCTAAACTGTCTATTCACATGCTCCTCTTGGTCAGCTCTGACCTTTGTCTATGCACTGAGGCCCCTCCCGTCCGGTCAGCCCTGACAATGGCAGCCCTACCCTTTAAAGGTAAAAGCATGTACCCCTCTCACTCACAGGTCCCCTAAAGGACTCTTGCCCATGAGAAGCGTAACAATAAACTTCTACAACTCTCACTCCAATTAAGCCTGAGACCTTGAATTCTTTCCAGACGATATTGTAGGTTTTCTGGTCTTGGATAAGATCAGAATATCTGCTGAACCTATTGGGATCCCCTCCCCCATCAAGGGTATACAGAGTATATATAAAGACAGGAAAAGGTAGAGAGGAATGTGGGCATCAGATGAACCTTGATCTTATCTGAAGTGGACAAGAAGGATGGTTGAAAACATAAACACAGATACAGGTGTAGAAATATATCAAACTCAAAAGGGAAACAAGAAAAAGTAATGGAGGGTGGGAAAGGGATATTAAGGATAAAGAGAATCCAGAAGAGGAGAGAATATAGCCACAGGTAAAACAATCTTGATCCTAAGGAGGGAATTAAAAAGGGAAGAAGGGGGGGAGGAAGAAAAGCAAAGAACTAGAATCTAAGGCAATGCTTATCAAATTGGGGCGTCACCTTAGACTCTAGTTCTTTGCTTGTGGTATATAATGGAATAATATTGCACTATAAGAAATAAAGGAAAAAAATTTCAGAAAATCCTAGGTAGTATTAACTGATCCAGAGTGAAGTGAGCAGAACGAGGAAAATAATTTATACAAGAGAAACAATACTATAAAGACGACAAATTTGAAACACTTGTGAAGTCTGATTAAAGCAATGATCAAATATTTTTCCAAAGAACTGATGATCAGGGCAGCTAGGTGACATAGTGAATACAGCACCAGCCCTGGAGTCAGGAGGACCTGAGTTCAAATTCGACCTCAGACACTTCTTAGCACTTACTAGCTGTGTGACTGTGGGCAAGTCACTTAACCCCAATTCCCCTGCATTCCCTCCTCCAAAAAAAAAAAAAAAGCAAAGAACTGATGAAGCACATTAATGATCCCAGTCTAAGGAAGAGGTGAGGGATTCAAGACATAGAATGAGATGAAATTTTGGATGTGGTCACTGTATGGATTTGTTTTCCTTGACTATACTTATTTGCTACAAGGTGTTTTCTCTTTCTTGTTTTTATTGGGGAGAGGGGCAGACCAGGGGTGTGTGTGTGAAAAATCAATAGTGATGAAAAAAAAATGAGGGTCAAAGAACAGTTTTTAAAATACATAGAAGAGAAATTCAGAAAAATCAATTTTGAAAACAATGCATTAACTTGAAAGTTTATAAAGCACTAATAATCACAATTCTGTGAGAAGAGGTAGTCTAAGAACTTTACTACCATTTTACCAATGTGGAAACCAAAGCCAGAAAGAGGAAATAGTTTTCAGAGAGAATAGAATTCTCTTCTCACAGAATTGTGATGATTAGTGCTTTATAAACTTTCAAGTTCCAGATAAATGTGTATGTGATTATTATTACAGTGGGTCAAAATAAAAGAATGGGAGCTAGAAACTTGGGCTCAGATCCTAGTGTCTTAGGCATCACTTTTTATGATTCAAGTATTCCACCTTGATTGTATCTGTCAAAAAGAAAAAGTAGAATGGGGTGGCCAGGTAGCACAGCAAGTAAGAGCACCGGCTCCAGTGCTGGGATGATCTGGGGATCTAATCCGGGCTCAGATACTTAGCACCACACCCAGAAATAAATGGCCCTGTAACCTTGAGCAAGTTACTTAACCCCGATTGCTCTTTAAAAAAAAAAAAAGAAAAAGTAGAAGAAAAAAAAAGATGTCTAACAATTTCCTGGATATAAGAGTTCTGTAATGACAGGTTAAAGTATGACTCAATTACAGTCACAGTTAAAGACACCTTTACACAAAAATGAACTGGTTATTTGTAACTCTAGGCCATACAGTGGCAATACTTTGGAGTTAAAGTTCCTTGCCTAACAGTACTGCTGCAGGATTTCCTCTCTGATTGTGATTTTGCTTGATATAGATATTAAAGAACCCTACCTTATTGGAAATTCAACCACTGTGTCAAGTTTATCCCTCCAGTATCTGTTGTATGAAAATCGCTTGAGATGAACCACCAATATTTTTGGCAAGGACCACAAGTCAAATTTCTTTGTGGCCTGTTGATGTTTCTTACAGTTAGGACAATACCTGAAGAGGAAATAGATATGCTCATTTCACTGACAAAGCCAAACTGACTTTATCAGGAAAGCATTCAGACAAACTTTCAGTTACTACACAGTCACTTTTTCTTTATAACAGTGAAGGTCACTGGTACCCCATGCCTCCACATATATACCTTATGAGGGTCTCAAAGGACTCACTATATCTACTCCACACACAGACAAGTATAGAACAGAGAATTTTAGGAAACAGCTAAAGAAACTAAGATCTTTTATATCAGGAATATTGGCTGATTCCCTTTAGTAGTTCTTCTCAGCTCCAGAACCAAGTTGTCTCTAGTGCATAAAGCATTACTTCCCACATGAAGAGCAATAATTTTGCTATTCCCAACTCTGGAAAACACAACCAATTAGTACAGAAAACATTACTTCCAAGGAAGTTATTTTCAGACTGGTATTTACAATATCCAGTGTAAAAGAAAAAATTACTTGAAGAGTTCATTGATGAATACAATGGCTACGGCTTTGAGCAGTCTGGGTATCCCCTTCCGATGACACAGAATGTAACCTTGATAGACCTCAGCAAATAGCTTTCATGAACTGCTTTAGCCTAACCATTCATCAAGCACCCCTTGGCCAACCTAGAGATAAATGGCTCCAAGCTCTGTAAGTTTGGACTTTGGATTACCAAGTATATAGCTAGTTCTGTCTTGGTAGGATTTACAAGCGTTTACCCTCTGCCATCATATCTAAGATTATCAGCATGCCACAACAAAACACCAGAAGATTAGTGGGTAGGGCATGTGCATGCACACGCATACACACACAAGTGGCCACACTGCTTCACACTGTTCTCTCTGTAGTCCTCCCCACACACATTTGCTCAGTGAACCACTAACCAGGGATCATGCTCCCCAAGGGTTTCCATGGTAGTGAAGAGCTCTATGCAATCTCGGAGGGCCACTGTCGTTTTTTTCTTCTTCTGGGGCTGGAGCATACTGCTGTGTTTATCACAAGCCTATTAAAAACACAATGGTTAAGTTTGGTGCCAGAAGGTTCTCCAGAATCAAAAAGAAACTCCAATCAGACAAGGAAATATATTTTCCTTTTCAGGTTTAATGGAATGCACTGCAGAAATTTTGACATTCTGTATTTTTCATCCTCAATTTGAAATCCACATTTTTAATATGCTGTCCAATGTGAAAATGTACCGAGTTGTGGCACTGTCATTTGAATTGGGATGGCAATCATACTATTATTCAAAGATGAATCGCCCTTTCCCAAACCCTAATTACTCTACATGACTTCTTATTCCAACATCTGTGGAATAAAGCCTGAGAAACCCATTCTATGTGGACATTATCAGTTAGGCAAACAAAATTACCTACCTCTGATTCTTGTTCATCATAGTGAAGACACCGGGTTTCGGTGTCCCAATCAACAGCAACTGTGGAACGAGCTGTGGAAGAGAAGGACAAGATTTCCATTCCCTGCTCACTGGCCAGCAAGAGAAGAGGCTGCTTGGGTGGCTGCTTTCCAGGTGATGGGAAAACAGAGAAGGATCAAAGTCAAGATCTAACTTTGGCAACAGCCACTCCCTGAAATTTCTTATGACTAGACCCCTCCCCCTCTGGCCTGCCTCTGAATCCCTTAAGGCAAGGAGCTTTCTCATTGCTCTAAAGATCCGTCCAGGTCTTCACATTATCTGCATGGAAAACCAAATTGTCTGACTAGAATAGGTAGATGGCATTTTATATATGCATGCCAAATTGATACTCATAAAATAACCTTAAACACCATAATACTCCTAGCCCATGTATCTTTTTATAAAAAAATCATGATTCTATAATAATTTGAAGCTTACAAAGTGCCTTGAGCAAAATAAAACCATGAGGAGGGTAATGCAAGCACTGTACCATTCCACAGATGAAGAAAATAAGACAGATATGTCAACTGACATTTTCTGTCACCCACAATTCATGTTACTAATGGTTCTATAAATACTCTTTCAAGAGCTTTCCAAATCAGCACTTGTCTCCTATGTACTTATCTCTGGTTACCAACATTATCCTAGCTGTTCATTTAACAAACATTTACAAAGCGCAGGGACCCAAACTATCTTTCTTATTACTAAGACAAGGACCAATCAGAATTCTTTTTCAAATAGGTCATTATCCTCTGAATATCCTTGTGGGAGAAAAATTGCACTAGGAAACTTTTTCCTCAAATGGAACAAAAGCAACTTCCTCAGAAAAGAACTAAATATTAGAAGAAAGATGGTGCACAGAGATCAACATAACTTGTTCTTTCTCTTACTGGGAAATAAAGTGTAGAGGAGAGACAGGTTCTTCTTTGTGGTCCTTAGGAGTTAATTGTCATAGAATTTAGAGATAAGAGACCTAAAAATTGTCTAGTCCAGACTTCTTATTTTACAGATGAAGAAAATGAAACCAAAAGAGGAGAAATAATACAAAGTCATACAGGTAGTAATAGACCCTGGATTCAAACCTGGGCTGTGCCTTACAAGTACAGTGTAGCCAAAAGAGAGATAAGCTCTGTGGACATTCTTCTAGGTGTTCCTTTATTTAGTCAAGTTTACGATGTATCTTCACTATTTATTGTGATAGACACAGACACACACACAAGGTATTTTTCATCAGTATTCATATCTACAAATAAACTGACATGTGCTATTAAATCAATTCTAAAAGTATAGAGAAAGTGCTTACAGTTTAGTTTAAGGAGTTTCCCATCTGCTGCAAGAGAATTGATGTCAGTGGTGCCATAGGAATTCACCAGGCTGAAGGTAAAAAGTCTTTTTTTGCAGTGCTGGCCTCTGACTCTCTTTGGGACATTCTGACAGGACTCATTTCCCAACTGATTTTCCCCACAGTCTTCTGAAGTGCACGTCTCTGTTTCTGTAGCTTGTCTTTTGCTTTCGTCTTGGTGTTCCATTTCTTCTTCTTCTCCTGATACAAATAAAAATGAAGTTTAGCTTCAATAATTTAGGTTTTAAAAATTTTTAATTTAAAGAATCATGTCTAAGAATCACTAGTAGGGTTATCTTTTATAATATTTACCTCCACATAAAAACAAGTAATAATTTACCTTAGATTTATATACCATCTGACTTTTCTAAATCCATTTCTATCTGATCTTTCTACAGGCCTGTGAAGCAGGTATAGCAGATACTATTACAATCATCTTACAGATAAGGAGGCTAAGTAAGGCCCAGAAAGGAGGAAAAACCAGTCCAACATCACAAAGGCAGATCCAGAACTCAATCTTATAAGATTCAATTCATAAATTCATAAAATTCAAAGGTCAGTGCTCCTTCTACCAAGCAACATGTCTCCATCTATGTGCATGGCACATAGCACAAATAAAATTAATTGGCAGAAAAAAAAACATGCATGTCCATCCTTTGATGAATTTGTGTTTTATAAATTAGAGAACCTAGATTCTAGTTCCACCTTTGCCAATAACTAGCCATGTGACCTTAGACAGGTCATCTGACCCACTGAACCTTAGTGTCTATAACTACACAATGAGAGAAATAGTTTCAGATAGTCTCTGAGGTCTTTTCTAGATCTGATAGTCTGATTCTATGACTTCTGGGCAAGAGATGATGCACAAAAAAGAAAAATTAATTTGACTTTGAATAGGTCCTAAAGTCTATAGACAAATGAAGTAAGACTCAGAAATGGGGCCATATTTCTTCCTAGCCAAAGTATTCTGGCTAACAAATCAGAGTCCAAGAGGCACTGTAAATCTTATGTCTAAGAGACAGAAGCATGAATTTGCTAAGTTTCATAGCGTAATAGAAGCAAAGAAGACTGTGCCCTATTCCTAAGGCTCTCTGGTCACACATAGATCCCTGCAGTCACTAGCACTCACTGCAGCTAGTCGTCACTGTTGAGCTCTTCAGAGATGAAGGATATACATACACAGAGAGTATATACATACACCAAACAAAAATAGCAGGGAAATCAAAGAGTCTGGTGAAATTAACACCAACCACATAGACACACACCAATAAAGAGATTCATATCTTTTCAAGGATTGTTTGTAAACGACTTCCTCCACTGACACAGATCACAAGCCTTTCATGCATTCACTGGTAATGATAATACTAGTAACAATAACAGTAACTGATATTTTATATAGGACTTTAAAGTTTATAAAGTTTTTTTTACAAAAAACATAAAATGTTCTGCACTGGGGATCTTCTCTTGGCTTGACTGAGTCTCATGACAATCTAGTAAGGAACAAAGGTATCAATACCCTCATTTTATAGGTAAGGAAACAGGCTCTGAAAAATTAGGTGTTTTGTTCACACATTCATACAGCTACTAATTTGTCTAAGATGAAGTTTAAAACTAGTTATATATGAAACGAGTTATTCCTAATTTCAACTTCAACACCAGGGGTGGGGAACCTGAGGCCTTGAGGTCACATGTGGCCTTTCAAGTTCTTGGGTGCGATCTTTTGACTGAGTACAAGTTTTACAGAACAAATTGTTTTATTAAAGGGATTTGTTCTGTGAAGTTTGGATTCAAAGAGCCCCACTTGAGGCCTAGAAGGCCACATGTAGCCTCAAGACCACAAGTTCCCTACCCCTGCACAATATCACACTGCTACCTTTTGGAAAGTATGATGTGGCCCCCAAAATTCATAAGGTGGTGGCCAACTGTCTGGAATTGCCTAAGGAAAGGCTCACAGTCTGTCTCTGTGCTTTCTAGCTGAAAATATCTTCTAGAGCTTATATGCTACATAACCCTATGAGAAGCAAGAGAAGGCACTGGAGGATGACTTCTGTGGAGATGTCAAAGTATTAGAGTACACAAAAGGAACTCAACACTAAACTACTTTAAATATAATTTCATCTTTCTCTGACTTAAAAGGTACTTTTGGATCAGGCAGCACCCTTTTCCAAACTACTTTCCATTGTCTAAGATAAAAAAAATTGGTTTACTGAAGCTCTGGATAAATAGAAGTCTGATATCTGTTTGAAGAAAATTATAACTAAAAAAAAAAAAAGGACACACATAGGGTTTGTTTTCATCCAGCAATAAGTCTTGCCCTGGATAAGACCACCTTGGGAGCAGATCCCTAGACTGTCCCTGAGATCCTGGAATAAATAACACAACACTCAATACTCCAAGAAAGCAGCACTAGGACCAGCCTAAACCTTCCTTCCAAAAGTACCATGTAGACTTAAGTCAGGAAGTAGTCAGGAAGAATAGAATGGGAGGGGAAGGAGGAGGGACAAACATTTATATCAGCTCTACTTTGGGCCAGGCATCGTGCTAATCACAAAAAGACACCATCATAATGAACTACTATCTGCAAGAACACTCAAGACACAAATGCAGAAGAGGAGAATGACCCTAAAACATCTGTAAGCAATGTCTTGGAGAAAAACACAGCTTGGGCACAAACTCAGCTAGAATTCCTGGAAGAAAGGAGAAAGAATTTAAGATGTTTTAATAAACTGAATGAGGATACTTGAGGGGAAAAAAATTAGAAAGTAACAAAAGCTATGGAAAGAAAGGAATGAAAAGGGCATTAGCAAATTGGCACAAGAAATATAAAAACCTCAGCCAAACAAACTCCCTGAAAATTGAAAACAGAAGCAAGCGACTTCTTAAGGCAACAAGAAATATTAAAGCCAAGTCAAAAGAATGAAAAAGCAAACAGAAAGGCAAGATAACTCACAGCAAAAAAATAACTAAGCTAGAAAACAAATCAAGGAGGAAAATATTTAAGAATCGCTGGTCAGTCTGAATACTATGAACAACAACAACAAAAAAAAGAACCTGGGGGGGCAGAGCCAAGATGGAGGAGAGGAGCCAGTAAGTTGCCTGAGCTCTACCTAGTTTCTCTCAGAAACAAATCAAGTCTCTAAAAGAATTCAAGAGCAACAGAATCCACAGAAAGATGGAATCAAACAATTTTCCAGCCCAAGATAACTTAGAATGACTTCGGAAAAGGTCCGTCTCACTTAGGTAAAAGGGGAGCACAGCCCATCAGTCAGTGTCTAGGCAAGCCAGTGGAGAGGCTCTTAGCCACAGCACAGATTGGCAACCAAGGCCTCCAGTCCCACCCAGTACATCAGGCAAACTGCCAGTCCCAGAACCCAGGACACAACAGGAACAACTAGGTTACCCTACTACAATGGGCAAGCTGCCAGCCCTAGAGGGCCCAGCACAGAAAGCCAGTGAACAAGCCCCTGGCCCCTAGTGCAACAAGTTTGGGACAGTGCTCCCTGTACTCCAAGAGCATAGATCAACTTTTGAAAATAAGCAAAAAACAAAGAAGAGCCCTGGCAACAGAAAGCTACTATGGTGACAGGGAAGATCAAAACACAAAGTGAAGAGTGCAACAATGTCAAAATGCTGACATGTGAAGCCTCAAAGGGGAAGATGAATTGGTCTCAAGCCTTAAAAGTCCTTTTGGAAGAGCTTAAAAAGAATTTTTTAAATCATGTATGAGAAGTAAAAGAAAAATTGGGAAAAGAAATAAGAGTTATGAAAAAAAATTATGAAAAAATAGTCAACAACTTGGAAAAGGAAGCACAAAAACTGAGGGAAAAAGGAAACAACTCCTTAAAGAACAGAACTGGACAAATGGGAAAAAAAAATCCACTGAAGAAAAACAACTCCTTTAAAACTAGAATTGACCAAATGGAAAAGGAAATAAAAAAGCTAACTGAAGAAAAAATTGCTTAAAAATCAGAATCAGGCTAGAATGGAAGCTAATGACTATGAGACATCAAAAATTAGTCAAACAAAATGAAAAGAATGAAAAAACAGAAGAAAATACCTCACTGGAAAACCAATTAACCTGGAAAATAAATCCAGGAAAGACGATTTAAGAATTAATATTAATTACTTAATCCATAATCATCTTTCAAGAAACTGTCAAGGACATCAAGGACACTTAACCCGAACTGCCTCACACACACACACACACACACACACAAAATTATCAAGGAACACCACCCTAATAACCTAGAACCAGGAGATAAAAGAATCCAATCACCTCCTAAATGAGATGCCAAAATGAAAACTCCAAGGAATATGGTAGCCAAATTCCAGAACTATCAGATCAAGGAGAAAATATTGCAAGCAGTCAGAAAGAAACAATTCAAATATCAAGGATCCACAGTCAGAATCACACAGAATTGAGCAGTGTCTACATTAAAGGATCAGAGGGCTTAGAATATATCTGAAAAGCAAAAGAACCTGAATTACAACCAAGAATCAACTACCCAGCAAAAGTGAGCATAATCTTTCAGAGACACTTAATGAAATGACGGACTTTCAAACTTCCCTAAGGAAAAGACCATTAATAATGAAAAGGGTGCCCTCCAAAAGGCAAAAAATAAATAAATAAAATGAAAATCTTATAGAATTAACTTACACAATCACTGATCAAAAAGGAAAAATGAAGAAAATTAAACACTATTTTGATTCCTAAAGTTACCTATCTATGTCCTTAAGTTAAGCACAAGAATTTAGCTTTCCTTCTGAGTTAAAGTTATAATTAAAAGGAAAGTTGCTATCTCTCACAATGGTAATGCCTGGGATACTTTCAGGATGTTTATTATCTTTAAGCCCCATAAGTTAACTTGATACCATCCCCAAAAAATATGTCATCTGTCCTTGCCTGCCCTTTTGCAATTAGGGGAGTTCTGTTTTGTTTTTGCTTTTTTTGGAGGGAAGAGGGCAGGGTAATTGGGGTAAAGTGACTTGCCCAAGGTCACAAGGCTAATAAGTGTTAAGTGTCTGAGGCCAAATTTGAACTCAAGGCCTCCTGACTTCAGGGCTGGTGCTCTATTTACTGCACCACCTAGCCGCCCCAAGAATTTTTAATCTCTTCCAAGGAGACAAGTCTGGTAGTTTTGATCCCCTAGCAAAGATTACAAAACATGGTTGGGTCACATAAAACAACATTCCTTAATTGGTAGTAAGGCGCAGTAATTAGCCTCCCATAAATGCCAGCCCACCTTCCTTGGTATAACCAATCATAACATTCCTGCCCCCATGATGATGTCAGTCTTGCCACCAATCACACTATTTTCCATCTGTGATGCTCCTTGTTCTTTGTTTTCTTGTACTTCCCCAAAACTATATGAAAGCTAGTAAATCCTACACTAGTCTTTGGTCACTTAAGAAGCCATTTCCCAATTTATCAGTCATTGCTAGCCTAATAAGTTGATGATGCTCAGATCTTTGTCTCTTTAATTGTCAAACAGACCAGTGTTAACATTAATTCACTGTGTATGGCAGCATTTAGCAATTTTCCTGCTTTTAATTAGTTCCATTTTTACTTTGTCTGAGATTATTATTGCTATCTCTGCATTTTTTAACTTCAGCTACAGCTTAATAGATTCTGCTCTAGCCCTTTAACTCTTGTGTTTATCTTTCTGTTTCAAGTGTTTCTTAAGAACAACTTTACTGCTGGCTTCCATTTCTAATTTTTTTCATTTTATGCATGAGTTTATGCCATTCACATTCAGTTGTGACTGCTGTGTTTCCCTCCCTTCTATTCTCTTATACCTATCTTTCTCTTTGGGTATCCCTGTTCCCTCTTTAAGAGTGTTTTACTTCTGACTAATACCTCCCTTAATATGCCCTCTCTTTCCTTAACACCATTCCTTCCTATTCACTTCTTTGGTAAGATGTATTTCTGTACCCAATCATGTGTTGTGTGTGTATTCCTCCCTCCTTTTAACCAGTCTGGATGAATGTGGGTTTCAACTGTTGTCCATTCCCTCCCAATGACCCCTCCTTGTTGCATAAGCTTTGTGAGCACCCCATTTATAAGAGAATTTTCCTTATTTTTCCTCTCCTAGAACATTCCTCTTTTCTTCCCATTTTATTGTTCTTTTGAGAGTATCTAACACAAAAGAATCACACTCAGGCCCACTATCTAGACTCCCTCCATGATCCTTGGTGGCAATAAAGCTCTGAGGGCTTGCAAGTGTCATCTCCATATAACAATGTAAGCAGATTAACTTTATTCCCTTTTTGACCTCTTTATGCTTCTTTTAACTCCTGTGTTTATGTGAAATCTTCTACTCAACTCTAGTCTTTTCATCAGAAATGTTTGGAAGTCCTCTATTTCATTAAACATCCATTTTTCTTTCTTGTAGGATTACACACTGTGTATTTTATATATAGTATATATTCTATAGGTGAATTATTCTTCATAGTAACCCTAGATCAGGTCTGCACAACCTGATTCCAGGGCCAGAGCACTATTTAGTGCGCCACCTACCTGCCCCAACTTCTTGTCTTTCTAAAACAGAAGAATTTAGTCCAGTGCATTCTCTAGATCTTTGCTGAGCAGGGATGGAGGGAAACTTAGATTCTAATGCTGCTTCTCACAAAAACATTTTGAAAAGAAATCATTTTTTCTCATGTTTATCTTCCTAGCCTTTTTTCATGCACTTTACATTTCAATCAAACTAGTTTTTTTTTTGTATTTCTCATATTTAATATTTTCCCTTCTATATAAATTTGCACAGACTGACCCCATGTTAGGAATCCTCTGCTGCCTCCTCACCTCTACCTTTTGGAAATCATAATTTCCTTCAAGGCTGAATCAAGTGGTAACTCTTTCAAAAGGCCTTTCCTTCAGCCTTTAGTGATAAGTCCCTTATCAATTTACATTCATGTATGTAAAGCCCAGTTTTTTTATCTTATATTTCTGTCTCTCTCTCACAAACACACATATACATACACACAAAAAAAAAACACTCTATGAAATCATGGATGTAAATTTTTTGATCTTGAATTTTTATCCTCAGAACCAAATATACAAGATAGAGGGCACTTAAAAAATGCTTACTGATTGATTAAATAAGCATGTCTTCCATATTATTATTCAAGTGCAATAATATTACCCAATGACAGTCTTTAATCATTTAGCACACTCAAGACTCTATATTTCAAGACATATATGATGAGCCCTGAAAGATCATGCAAGGTAGTGTAAGTAATACCTTCTTTCACAGATTAAGAAACAGGCTTGAGTTAAATAATTTAAGTGCATATGGTTAATAAATGATAAAACTTAGATTCAAGGTACTGCTTTCCAATATACTAAGGAATAACTGTTTTGGCTAACTGCTCATTTTATTTGTCTCTATGCCCATAAATGAGATTTAGATTTTTTCCCCAAATACATACCAGATCTGACTATAAAAGTCCAATAGCTATTATAATGGATTTGACAGTTTTAAAATAAAATGTTAAAAAAAAATTTTTTTGGCATGCAACTGGGAAATAAGATATACAGGCACTGGGGTATGGAGATCCATCTGGCCCTACCAGAAAGTTGGAGGGGAAATGGGGGAGGATATAGGAGAGAGTAGACTGGGGGAGGGGGTATTCAGTGGGATTGCTGTTTGGGGTGGTGGGTAGGGGAAAGACAAGGAGAAAATTTGTAACTCAAAATCTTGTGGAAATGAATGTTATAAGCTAAAAATAAACATAAAATTTAAATATTTATAATGGATTTGACAGTCATTCATCATTTGAAACACTTATCAAACACTTTCTATATATAAGGCCTGACCTAATCATTGGCAACTCTCTACTTTTCTCATAACAGTTTTTCCCCTCACCCTATACTTTGGTCATACTGGATCCTTCTATTCCATTGAAACTATTACTTTCCCACATCTGTATCTTTAGTCATGCTTTTGTTCCCTATGACATCTCTCCCCATCTCAATCTGTTGAAATCCTTTCCATACAATAAGGCATGAGTCAAATGACTCTTCTACCAAGTCTTCCTTGATCCCAACTGATAACGACTTTCTACTTTCAAACAATACATAGCTTGCTGTTTTACACCTTTCTACTGTACTTATGTTACCGTATATTAGAGTTACCTGGAATTTTGTCTTATCTCTACTAAACTGTAAGCTCCATGAGGGACAGAACCATGTCTTATCTAAAGTCTGAAAAACAAATCCAATACCTTTTCGTTTAGTAATGTCTGATGAACTGAAAAAAAGTTCTAGATTTACAAGACTGAAAGCAAAATATAAGAACAACTTGGAAAAAAAAAATTTAAATAAATAATTTAAAAAAGAAAGAACAAATTGATATTCCCAAGTAGACCAATAGAATACAAAAACTGATAAGAGATTAATATCACCTGTAAATGCTGGTGAATCATTCTAGCAAAATCTAATTGCCTTTCCAAGCTCCAACCCTCCACCTCTAACTAGTTACAGTAATAGAATAAAAATGACAGACTTACTCCAAGACTGTCAGACTCAGGTGATCTATTATCTAGTTTCACTGAACTATTTTATCTGTTCTTTTCCTTGTTAAAAGGGGTGGCTTGTAGAGGAGAGGGCATATACATATTAACAAATAAAGGTAAAAAATCAATTTAAAATTAAGCTTTCAAAAAAATGTAGGTTGAAGAGATAGGTATCTGGATTCACTCAACCAAATTTAATGAGCACTTACCTTCACAAATGCCATTAGAACCATTGCAGGTAGCATTATCAAGATGTGGTCTAGGAGAATCATCTGGTAAAGGATGTTTTATGTAGCGGCTAAAAAAAATGGCAGTTTGTTAGTTGCTACATATGTGGTATATGTCTCTACCTAAATGCATACAACTTTATATCTGGGTTGATTGTCAACCATTTCATGTAAACCCTAATGCCTCTGCTCAGTAGGGAGCATGAACCAGGCCAAGTCAAATTCTTTTCTTAACATTTTAAGGGACAAATTATGTTAAAGGTCCTCTGGCAGCCAAGTGAAAGCATTTCCCCAGAATATCTGGCCTAACTTGAAACTCTCCTAGATGGCATCTTTATCCAATCTTACTAGAGGAGACATATTGGTTATTAAAATACTTGAAGACTCCATACTGAATACTTTGCAATTTTGTAAAATCAGGTTAAGGGGAATCAGACTGTGGAGGCCTTAACAGATCAAGGTGGTTGCACTTTACTCAGGCAACAGGGAACGAATGAAAATTTTTAATCATCAGAATGATTTAACCAAATTGCATGCAAAAGGAATATTAGACTAGCAGCAAGTAATAAATAGATTAATTGTATGGGTGGGAGAGAAGAAAAAACTGAGGAATAATGATTAAGAGGTTAGTTCTGGTAAATGACTTTGAAATGTCATGAAATGGAGATTAGAGACACATGTATTGTCTCATTAAGAAGGCCATAGTCTTACATTTTGAAAAAGCTTAGTCACTTTCTAATAACCTAATTCCACAGCTTTTATATAAACAGCTATAGGGAGAAAGACTAAAATTTTAATTATGCTACCATTTCCTCCCAAGCCCTCCAAAAAGATCACAACCTAGAAATCTCTTTAATCAGCTGATTTCCAAGTACCTAGGGGAGTCCTTTAATCAGTATAATGAAGCAATCATGGATGATTTCATCAGCTACTACCCTAAGAAATAGACAATCATCTACTTTATATCTTACCCTGATATTTATCAAACACTTTGTACATGCCAAAGCAATCTTCTACAACAGAAGAATTTCCCTAAGTTATGAAGCAAAAAGGAAACCAAGAAATAACTTCTAATGTGTTCACAACTGGCCATTGAGAAACTTGAGTAAACTGGCTTTCTATCTTCCATACGATAATCAATACCATCAGCACTTCATACTTATCTTCCCATGACAAGTAACAAAGAATTTCTAAAATGTACAGAAAATGTCTCAAAGAGAAAGATCAGAACAGCCAAGTCCTTCACAAGTGATCATCACTACAACACTGCTATTACTGTGTGCAATGATCTCCTAGTTCTCACTTTACTTTGCACCAGTTCATAAAGGTCTTCTCATGTTTTCCAGAAACTGACTGTCTCATTTTTCTTATACCACAATAGTACTCTCACAATTATATACCACAACTTGTTCCGCCATTCCCCAACTGATGAACATCCCCTCAATTTTCAATTCTTTCCCACCACAAAAAGAGCTGCTATAAATATTTTTGTATATATCTTTTCCTTTTTTTTTTTTAAACTCTTGGTTGGTGGTGGTAATCCAAGGTTGAGGATTATAAAATTAGAAATGATAAAAGGTCTCAAATCATACAGATCACAGGGTAGTGGATAGAGATTCAATAAAGTGGCAGACCATGGAGTCAAAAGACCAGGCCATAATGAGAGCAAGAGTTGGTAGGGGGATTATGTGAGAAAGGTAGAAAGATCATAGAAAGGTTGTAGGTCAGAGAATAGAATTTCAAAGTTCAACATCTTCGATGGGTTGTAATTCTTGTCCAGTGAAAGATGACATCTGGATGTAACCATGCCATGCAGAAGTGAAACAGAGGTCTCTGTAACTGATAAGGTTAAACAACTGTTTTTCAAAAATTTCTAAAATTCTAAAAAACCTTTTCTAAAAAATGTCCTACCCCCCTCTAAATTCTAGCTGAACCTTTATAAACTCAACTCTATAACACCTCCTCTACAAAGTCTTTCCTAATACTCTCAAACCTTTGGACCTAATATAGGAATCCTTTCATCTCTCCAATGTACCAAGGCATTACCATGTTCTTCTATTACAGTATTTATGTATGTCACATCCCTCTACTAGACTGTAAGCTAGGGAATGAGAAGCAAGGACTGTATCTTATCTAGAGACTTTCTACATATTCAGCACATTGGTATTCAAAGAGTGAGTGATTAATAATGGTTTAACTAAAAAAGAAAGTATAAGGGATTTCCCAGAACTTAAAAAAGTACAAAAGGAGAGAACCAAGACTATACCAACAGGTACTTGGTCAGGATGCTATTCTCCCTCTTAGAAATGATAAAATAAATGTACATGTCAATTTAAATACACAGCTCAAACTAAAACAACAATCTTAATGTTCAGTACATACCTGATACGCTCACAGATAACCTGGTACAAGTAGTCAAGGGTTAATTTGTGCTTTGGGACAGAGATTAACAATGGCTGCCCATATAGAACAGTCCCAGAAGATGTGCTTGTCTGTCTGATTTTCCTCTCTCTGAAGTAAACTGGAAAAGTGACACATTCTGATCCATCATCAGCTGTATTGCAGACTTCATATCTGTATTGATCACAGGAGAGAATAAATTCAATACATGAAGCCTAAAAGCATACATTTTAAGGCTAGGAATGTGGCTATCTGGAACAGACCATACTAATGAGGAAACGTACTACTCACCTCCTGACAGAGAGATAAAGGACTCAGAGAACAGAACCAGACATATAGGTTTGGACATAGCCAATACAGAAATTTGTTTTGCTTGACTATACATGTTTGAAACAGATTTTGTTTTTCTTTCACTCTTAATTAGTGGGGGGAGTTGGGATGGGAGGGAGAGAAGGTAGATTTTTGCTGAATATGTATGTGTATGTATGTATGTGTATATGTGTATGTATATTAAGTATGTATATATGTATACAAGCACACATACATGTAAAAACTTTAAAAGAGCAAATAATTCTTCAGCTACTACTATAATTCAGGGCAGGTGCAAAGAAACAGTCCTTAGGAAGAGACTGTAGAGGTCAGTCTGGGGAACTTGAAGACTTTTTGTTGGTAAAAGTCTACTAAATTCTGAAGCAGCCTCCAAACATTAATCACTGTCTGTATAGCTTTTACTTCTAACACAATCACATTTACAGCTTTTCTAAACATAAAGGTAAGAGGAGCCAGGAGTTACTTGAAGAGCCTCTCATTTTCTCAGTAGGGTAGAGTTCTATTTAAATATTAAGGTACCAGTTTTAGACCAAAATTGTTTTCAGTGTAAGAGATTTATAATGTTAATTAAGGAAGGATCACTCTTTAAAAAAGAAAGCAAATTTGACAAATTATTTTAAAAACCAAATTGTAATAGAAACAATTATATACTTTTTAAAAATCAGCAAATTAAAATTAATATTAACAAATCTACTAAACAGTCCTGAGTTTGTCATTTATCTGACTTGGTAAGATATACAGAAGTAAGATTTATTGATGTTTTATCATAAAATGTTAATAAAATTGACAATTACTTGTAGTTTTCCCTTCTTCCTCCAGAGGGAGATCTGACCTTACTGATTCAATTGCTGAATTGAAATAAACAAAATAAATAAAAAACCCTAATATAATAAGCAAACCCAATAACAAAGATCTCTGGTTAGAATCTAAGCAAAAAGGAACGCAATGTTAATTTGATTAAAATATTATGTATGGGTGTGTTAGAAGATTTTATCTTCAGAAATCAAAACTGGCCTCTGGAAAAAAAAAAGCCCCTCCTCAAGCAGTTTGTTTGACCAACAGACTGGCCATCTGCTTTGACCCACCCTATGCACACAAAGTTCTGGGTACCTTAGCTCAACACATTAATTTCAAGAAATTAATTTCCAATCTTAGGTAGTAGCTATTACTGTTTCTTTACAGAAGTAGCTTCAGAAATTGTCTCTAAAAGAGACTTTTGTAAAGGGAGGAGAGTATGTTCTGTTCAGTGTATTCATCTGCAAAGATATTGAAAGCAAAAGCAATTTACTATGTACAAGTTAATGACTTTTTTTCCTCAGACAAAAGGGCAATCATTAGGCCCCAATTCAAACTTTACTTGCTAAAGCAGAGCAACAAACTGGGGTTGGCTTTGTTTTTCTCTTCCCCCAATATCCAGTGTAAAAAATTAGAATAAGCATTACATTTAATAAAGCTCCTTCATAAGTCATGTTGGGGGGAGGGGCAGGCAAACAGAATAGCAGAATACCTATAAATTTTCAAAATTTTGGAGGTAGCTCAAATGGGACTTTTTGCTCAAGAAAGATATTCCGGAATTCACAGAAATATAAAGCCAGTAGGGAGCTCAGGGATCACACCTAGTCCAATTTATTAATTTGCCAGATTAGGAATTAAGGCCCAGATCAGTGAAGTGACTTTGTAAAGTTACTTTTTCTTTGTAAAGAAAAAAACAGTAATATGGCCAACTCAGGACTTTCAATTAAATATTCCTTCTACTCTGCCATAATTCCACATCTTTCTTCACTTCTCTTTCCTCTGGTAAGATTAATAGCAATACAACCTTCTAGCCAAACATATTCCTGGCAGCAAATAGTAAACTTTAAAGAAGTGCATTCTAAATATTCCATCCTAAAAGAGTTAAATGTTAACCTTAGAATATTAAATGTTTCCTTAGACATTTGAGCTTCTAAGCATCATGCTAACAAAGTTTTCATCCTGCTGGGCTCTGTAACTCCAAGCAGTGCCTGGGACCTATCCATAGCTATCTGTTATGGCCCCTAAAATACACTCACTAGTATACTATCACATCAAATACGCCAACAAATTAAATCTGATAATGAACATGAGGACAAGCACAATCAAAACTTCTGGCATATATTTTTTGTAACGAAAGCTTACAAATATTTGGATACTCACACAAAGATGTCATCCCGGGTCATAATATGATTTAAACCTTCATCCATTTGGAAAATTTTGTGGAACCGGTGATTATACACATCTGTGACCACCATCTAGGAGTCAATAACCACAGAAAGATTATAGGTTTGAGAGCCTACCATTAGCTAAAACAAACATAAAATAATAATAGTCCCTTCTCTCTGTAAGAACATTACAGCTTACAAAGCGCTTTCACATCCATTCTCTCACTGGATTCTCACACTAACAGGGGTTAAGTAGGCTGAGCAAGAGTAAAAACCCTCATCTTATAGATAAGGAAATAAGTCCCAAGAGGTACAGTAAATTGTCAAAGGTGACCCTTGGTCTAATTCAAAATCCATGTTCTTTTAATTATACCATACTGCCCCAAGGAAGAAAATGCTTTCAAAGCCTGACCACCAGAAGGGGCAGTTACAGGGCGCCAGGTAATGGGAACTGCAGCCAGCTGACTTTACCCTCCCAGCTATATCTGGAGGTCCTTTCACCACCACCCTCAGCAGCCACCCTAAGTGCCAAGATAGTGACTTTAGTCAAAGAAAACTGGATGTTTATACGAGAAAGGTTTTGTTTATGAAACGGAAATGACAACGTATAATAAATATCATATTGCTTGCCTTCTCAAGAGGTAGGGAGGGAGAGAATCTGGAACTCAAATTTTTAAAAAATGAATGTTTAAAAAAAATTTTAAATGTAATTAGAAAACATTTAACAAAAATAAATAAAAATGTAAAAGAAAAAAATGAAGTTACAGCCTATTTCCTCTCAAATAAATGGAGGATGGCTAGCCCACTAAACGTAGAGAGACAAATTTAATCAGCAGCAAGCTCAAAATAAAAGGTAATACAGGTTTTCTAATGCTTCCTCACAACATCTATGGGCATTGCCATTGCCCCGCAAAGTGACTCCAGGCGCTGCTAATGGACACAAACACCAAGGTCCTGAGGATTTGGAAGGGCATCAAAGATCCAGCCCTGTGAGTGGCAATCTAGAAGCTGTTTAATTCTAAATATCATATCTAATTTTATTAAAACTTCTAATGGGAAAAAAAAGCCTTCTTACGTTTTCAGCAGCAATACCGGAGAGCTTTGAAAGAGCCTCACACAGGTCAGACACAGCCCCCATCATCGGCACAGTCACTCGATACTACGAATAAGGACAAAAAGAGTGCAAAAAGATTCAAGGAAGAATAAAATGAAGGGCAATCAAAGTGGAGAGACAGGTCTGCAGGGCCCTGGTGTCACTGTCATTTCCTGGCACAATTAAAACCATTTCCTAAAACCATTCAAGGCAGAATGAGGGTATGTGGCAGCAGAGAGCAGCAGTAACCACTGGTAACCGAGAGGTTACCGCTGCCCTCTACAGCCACAGAAAATCAGCCAAAAGAACAAGTCAGCAAGTTCAGCCAAAGCTAACACCTCAGTTCTACAAGGAGGGCAGCAGGCAGCATGGAAACTGTGTAATCGTCTTCCCCACCTGTAAGTTGAACTATTTTGTTCTTAATATTTGTATGACAGAATAATGAAGGAAGAGAGGGAGTTCTTCAAGATTTACTGGTTTACGGAATAAGAGTTTTAAAGATCTTAAAGACCTTCAAATCTAACCTATTTATTTTATAGAAAGACAGAAACAGAGGCCCAGAGGGATGCTTATCCAAGATTTCTTTGTTAATGGCACTTCTAAGTGACCCAGGTCCCCTGTGTCCCAATCTAGTAGGCTTTCCAAAACCTTACAACTGTTTTGTACTTAATATCACAGGATCAAATTTTAGAGCTAAAAAGGACACTGGGGGGGAGGGGCAGTGGCGGCTAAGTGGCACAGTGAGTAAAGCGCCGGCACCAGAGTTGGGAGGACCCAAGTTCGGTTCCAGCCTCAGACACTTACCACCCACACAAAAAAACTAGCCATGTAACCTTGGGCAAGTTACTTAACCCCAATTGCCCTCCAAAAGGCAAAAAAATAAAAATAAAAACAAGAAGGACATTGGGGTCATCTAGTCCAAGACTCCTTTTACAAATGAGAAAAATGGCTTATTCAAGATCATATAAGCAAAAGAACTGGGATTTAAATCCAGGTCCTTGTGACTTTAAATCAAGCACACGTAGTAAACTACATAAAAGCCTTGTGACAGTATTATATCCTAGCATACCAGGCAGTTATTATACGTTAACTATATCTTCACATATGCATCCTATTCCCTATGCAGGATAATGAGCTCCATGAGTGCAGGGAACTTAATTATTTCCCCTGAGAACCTAATATGAGTATTAAGCTTTGCTGTCGACAGAATATCTGTTATCATTTTAATAAAGTGATGATATTGTTTAAGGTCATATTGAGTCACTGGAAGAATAGGACCTCTGCCAAAAGACCTACTAATCCCACCTTATTTAAATTATCTTATTCACTATATGAATCTTAGGCATTACTACCACTACCATTACTACTGAGGTAAAAGAAATACTCTTCCTTTAGCTCTCCAAAGTTCCGATTCAAATTCCTCTCAACAGAACACCCAGATAATTTTAGCTGTCGGCATGGTATACAGGCAAAAACAATAGTGTGAGATCATAAAGGAATCTAATCCTAAATTCAGTGTATGTGTTACACTAGGTATACACTGCTTCCAACATCTCTCTTTCTCATCCCAGAGACCCAGTGAACATCTCTGGGCCTCAGGTCTGATATATGCCATATGATATATGGATTTCTAAATTTTCAAAAGTTTAAGTTTGTAAGTGATTTCAAGGTCATATATATTAACTTCAAGTGCTCAGTGTAAACATCTGGCTTTAAGCAAGACTTACGCTCAAAGGCCACCTATAGTTTTTCTTTCAAACACATACCCAGTACCAGGGATTCTAAAAGCACCCATAGACTAACACCACTTCAGATCTAGAAACTGAGATCTGAATGAAGACCAAGCAGGCCACATACCTGGGTAGGTCTGCACTGGGGATCTGCAGAAACCAAGAATACCTCCATAGTTCGATCTTTCTTCAGGGGCAAGGGGAGAGTTAAATAACAGAATGGGTCAAAAGTCACAGAAATTTTAGAACATTCTGGGCAGACCAATGTGGATTTGAAAAGGCCATGGAAAGTGTCCACTATCACAGAGTCATTCCTTAACCTGTGATTCTCCCATGCTTCCTTTGCCACCACCTAAAAAAGGAGGAAAAGACACTAAGTTAGCAAGATTTCTACTTCACACATTTCATTTATGGGATTCCAAAGCAGCATCAGAGGCAGACTCTAAGTCTATCTATAGAAGCAAAATAACAGTCTGTTCCTAAAACAGGGAACAGACCCTGTCTTAGTTAGCAGGACTTAACAAGGCATGACTGATTCCCACAGTCCCCTTTCCCACTACAGAGACCCAGAGATCATCTCTGGGCTTCAGTTCCTTTCTTTTTAAATTAAACTATGTGGCAGAGGGTCTGGGCATATTCATAGCTGTGTGATCCTGAACAGCTCAGTAGTAACAAAGTAGCTAGTGTCAGTTTCCTATTTTATATAAAGCCAGAAAAAAAAAACAATGCAATGCTTAAAGCATTTAGGTAACAAAGTAACTCAATAGTGAAGGTGCCTGTTAAACTTGGATTTTAATTTTAAAAAATAGTAATGATAGTAACTTAGCCTTACAGCTATGAGCTGTAGCCAACAAGACGTGATTCCAATGTTCTGTTACCATCCCCGGGAAACAATGCCCCCAAAAGAGCCTCTGTCTATTCTAGCTAAAGCTTGCCACCTCCAAGACGTTCCATGTTTCTAAGAAAAACAGAGCTCATCATCTGGGACTTAGAACAATGGAGACCCTCCCCAGTGCCACCTCAGCACAAGATATGCCAAATAAGGATAAAACTGCTTTCCTGGCCTTGCATTGGACACCCACATGTTTCCGTGTCCTTTGTCTCCGAGATAGATTCCCGCACTTAGGTTGTGGGCCGGCCTCCCTACCAATGAGAGTGAAGGCCAGTTGGGGAGTTGGGTTTCTGCATTAGAAGGTTATATAGCTATGGGCTTGCTTCTACCTGTTGCTCTCTCCCTGGCAGACACCATTTGAGCGACAGGGGCAGAGGGCCATTTCTCACGAGAAAGAATAAATAAACTTTTCTCTACTTTCCTTAAAAAAAAAAAAAGAAAGAGAAATAGAGTTCATCGATCTGATATCAAAATCATACCAAGTCAGGCCGACCATTGGCATCCTTTAGCTCTAAATATGGTTTCTTCTTTACACGGTTCAGATCCTCATGCAATCCATCCAGAAGAAAAGCCAATAATTCTTGAGAATCCTGTTGCTGGTAACCCGAAAACTGAGGGGCAAAACGACCAACCTGGGTCTGAACAAAAACAAAATAAATAACTTTTTAAAATAAGTTGATTAGTATGTCACTAGGGCACTCCATTATAGGCCAGTTCTCCCTCTCCCCTTCCAAGCGGACAACAATCCATTAATGACTATTTTGGGGGTCTAGTCATTCAACTGCTAAATAAAGCTGTGATTTCACTGAGGAAAATGCTCCCCTCCACCATATCTTCTATGCTTTAGTAGACAGTACTTAGTAAGATGCTGTGGCCAAAAAAGGCATTATCTAATAGCCAATTTTCGGGCAACAAGATTCTCTGAACTTGGCTATATTGTCTTCAATTGACAAATACACAAGCTAATCCTGGGCTCATCTGAAAAAGTTCTCAAAACCTGCCAGAGCTTATGCCACCTTCCTCAGCCTAGAAAATCCTCATGGCATGATGAGGTACTGGAAGCATATTCTAATGAAGGAAATGGAAACATTATAAACAAATAATACCACCAAAAGAAAACAGACTACAGAAATTGCAATCAGAAATAGCTTCTGGCAGAGTCCAAATCATTATTTTGTATATACAAAACAAGTTAAGGGCTAGAATAGGCAGATTTCCTGGTAAGAAGAGACCCCATTCAGTAGGAACCATGCCAAAATGCTTCATCCAGTATAAAACTAATAATAAAATTTTGGGAGACATGATCCAAAATTAAGTTATAAGGGAAGATACTTGGTTTTAAGTCCCAGGTTGCTACAACTGAGGACATCTTATCTCTTCCACTTAACAGTTTCTGAAATTCTCAGAAATGCCACATAGTCAAATTGATCCAGATTAGGGATTATCTCAAAAGAATGATTTGTAGGAAGGCAAGGTTGGGGATATATTCCCAAACATCCTTATTTTCCTTTAAATATATCATACCAATATACCATCAGATATACTAATGATATATTTACTTTCCATCTATCATACTTCTATTTATCTAAATCATCTTGAAACTTTTTATCTTTACCCAGAAGCTCTTCCTGATAAGTATGTATATAATTATTTATAAACTATTCCCTACAGGACAAAGGGACTCAGGAAAGATAATAGCATTTGTTTCAAATTTCAACAAGAACACAATGGAAATTATGCCAGGAATGTCTATCTTACCTTTTCTCTAGTTTCTTTCATTCCTTCTCATTCTGACTCCAGCCTAACTCCAAAGTCAGGAAAGTTTTTATAGGGTCTCCAACTCAGAAAGACCAGTGGGGCAGCAACTCTTGCTTTAAGCTTGTATTTTATTCATCTCAATGCTGATCTAAGTCCTCACTTTCTGATGGTACTAGATACTGCTTTCCTTTTTCTAAGCTTTTAAGGTAGATGCTAAATTTGTTAAGTTTTTCTTTTACTTTAACCTTGTTAAGTTTTTCTTTTACTTCTTAACAAATATAAGTATTTGACATTACAAATTTCCTCAGTATTATCTTGGAAATATCTCTCAGATTTTTATATGTGGTACCTAAAAGTCATCTTTAATTTATTATTTTATTTCATTTTCACTTAAGCATTATTTAATAAATCATTTTTAACTTTTCACATGGATTTGCACCAGGGATTCTTAACTTTCTGTCTGTCGGTAATCTGATGGAGACCTATGGATCCTCTCAGAAGGTTTTTAAATGCATAAGATATAGGATTACAAAGGAAATCAATTATACTGAAAAAGTTATCAAAATACTTAAAAAACAAGCTCACCGAGTCTAGATAAGAACTGCCAGATCTATACCATCTACTTAAACATATCTCACTTTATTCCATTATGGTTCATATGTACAGTGCAGAATATGTCTACTCTTTTACATTATAACTCTGGGACCCATCAAATTTTTATGTTCACTCCATGTATATTTCCAAAGAAAACAATATGCCTGTTTTTCCCATTAAGTTTTTATATTTTTCTCTAAGTTTTGTTAACCCTAGTTTAACATACTACTCAGCTCTGAAATTTTTTCTTTTTTGCTGGATTTAATTTTCTGATATAATGAAAGTAGTGTGGAAATCTCTAACTATTGTTATCTGCTTTTGTAAGACTTGAATTTTTTCTTTATAAATTTTACTTCAAAACAATTTGTTTCATATATATTTAGAAGTATATACTTTCCAAAGGATTATCTACATTTGGTATTTTCCCCATGGACTACCACAATGTTCCACAGAAGCAGAAATTGAATATGTATTGAAGTAGTCTGATTTTTCAAGACCACTTGTCCAAAACTCTCTTCTTTTATATCATAATCATTTCATAAACTTGGCACACTTTCTTCTTTCTACCTCTCTAACCCTGTCTATCCCCAAACCTTGCCCCAATACACATAGGAGGTTTCCTAAATTCCTAAGAGACTTTTGGACTCAGGTAGGCTGATTCTCTAACATATATGACACCCCTGTCTTTCTTAAGTTAAGGAAGTCCTTGATTTAAGAATAGGCGACTGAAAAACACCCTATAGATTATTAGCAGTCTATTGCTACATTCTTTGCCGGAGAGGCCTTTCCTACCACTGTTGTAGGAGCCTCCACATAGCCCCTTGAACACATCTTTACTGACCCCAACACTGAGAAAGGAACAATCCAGTTGATGGAGCCTGCATTTCACAACTCTTTATTGCTATCTGGACTCAAAACACAGAGACAAAAATACTATTTCAGCTCAAAGAGGCTTTTGATCTGAGAACATAGCTACCATGTAAAATCCATTACAAATCCCAAACAACCAATGTGCACATAACTTTCTTTTTTTTTTTTAATTCTTTAATTTATTAATTTGTTTCCTTTTAGTTTACAGGATTCAATTCCACAATTCCTTGAATTTCACATTTTGTCCCCCTCCCTCCCCTCCCCTCCATGGCGTCTTATAATCAAGTATAGGATCTGTAGATACTTTCACATTATACAATGGTCAGGTTATAAGGATGGATTGTACCAGCTGGGATGAAAAATGGTATAGAGGACATAAAATCAAATAACAGAACGAAAAAGATCAGGTATTTTGCTTCCACCTGGATATAAATTTAGTTCTTTCTAGTTCTTTCTTTGGATGCACGTTTTTCTCTCCATCATGTGTCTTTTGGGATTGACTTATATCCCTGCATTGTTGAGAAGAGTCCAGTCTATCAAAGTTGGTCATCACACATACCATTGTGTCTGTAATTGTGTACAAATTCCTCCTGGTTCTACTCTTCTCACTCAGCATCAGTTCTTTTAAGCCTCTCCAGGTAAATATGAAGACCGCCTGCTCCCCGTTTCTTATAGTGCAATAATATTCCATAACATGCATATACCACAACTTGTTCAGCCATTCCCCAATTGATGGACACCCCCTTAATTTCCAATTCTTTGCCACAACAAAAAGAGCTTCTATAAACATTTTTGTACATATGGGTCTTTCTCCCATTTCTATGATCTCTTTGGGATATAACCCTAGGAGTGGTATTGCTGGATCAAAGGGTATGAAAGTATTTATAGCCCTTTCAGCATAGTTCCAGATTGCTCTCCAGAAAGGCTGGATCAGTTCACAGCTCCACCAACAATGCATTAGTGTTCCAGTTTGCCCACATCCTCTCCAATAACTTTCTGAACAACCGATTTGTAAAATGAGCACTATCTGAACCTAAAAAAATATTTTAAAAGGCCAGTTTAATAGTGTCACTCACAGGTCCAATATAACTCATGTTTAATTAAAAAAGGCTCATTTAAAAACCAGAAAACCTGTGTTAAGGATTTGCTATTGGATAAAAAGCTGGGAAAACTTGACAGAAGTTTGGTAGAAATTAGATTTAGAGCAATACTTCACACCAGAACCCAAGATAAGCTCCAAATGAGAAGCGGCCAGGTGGCTCAGCGAGTAACAGCACCAGCCCCAGTGTCGGGATGACACTGGGATGATACCTAGCACCACACCCAGAAATAACTGGCCATGTAACCTTGAGCAAGTTACTTAACCCCAATTGCATAAAAAAAAAAAAGATAAGCTCCAAATGGACACATGACCTAGATATAAAATGGCGTATCATAAACAAAGTAAAAGAACAATGAAATTAACTTTAATATCCATGGCTGGGGAAAGAGTTCATGACCAAGCATAGGATAGAGAGTACAACAGAAAATAAAATGGAAAATTTTGATTACATAAAATTTAAAAGTATGTGCACAAACCCAATGCATCCGAAATTAGAAGGGCAACAATTAACTGGGTAAAAAAATCTTGGCAGCAGTTTTCTCTGATCAAGGTCTCATTTCCAAGTTATAAAAAGAACAGATGTAAATTAAGAATAAGAGCCATTCCTCAACTGATAAATAGTCAAAGGATATAAAAAAGGAGTTTTCAAGGAAAAAATCCTATCTATAGCCATAAAAATAGCTAGTGTTCATACAGCATTTTAAGCTGCAAAGGCCTTAACAAATATCATCTCACAGATGAGGTAACTGAAGCTAAGAAAAGTTAATGTCTTGCCCCAGGTCACAAAAATACATGAGGCTGGATTTTAAATTAGGTCTTTCTGACCAAAAGTAAATGCAACACTACCTAGCAGCCTCCACATGAAAACATGCTAATTCTGTCTCACACCCTGTAATAGTAATGGGATTTAAAGATCCCCTTGTATTGGCTTGGTTTTTGGATTGTGTTAAAACCCAGAGCTTGTGAATCCCACTTGTGGGATGGACTTGTTGATGTGAAAAGAGAGACACGAACTGGGAGGAGCTGGTGACACAAGCAAAGAGAGAGGCAGAAGAACTTTTTGGAAGCAGCATCTTGGAGGCAGAGAGAGACTGAGAGGATTGCTGAGGGCCAGTCTGAATTGCGCAGGACTTTTGAGACCTGCCAAGGACTGAGGAGACATGGCTGTTATGCTGGTACTTTGTCTGTCTGTTTTGATGTTGTTTTGCCAGATTTGTCCACTGGTGAAAGACAGCCCTATTGTTGCAGAGGTCCTGGAACCTTGCTGTTGGTTCAGAGCTCCTGAGACTGTTCCGCAGACAAAGAGTGAATTCTGTCTACTGGTGAAGGACAGTGCTGTTGTTGCAGAGGTCCTGAAACCTGGCCGTTGGTTAAGAAGCCCTGAAGAACGATTTTCTTGTTGTATGTTTACAGAAATCCTGGAAGAGGGTTTTGCTAATGTTTTCAGGGGTCCTAGGACTGTTCTGCAGACAGAGAATGAATTAATGAAGACACTGGCAATGTATCTTGTGGCCTTGCTAAGCTTTGTCTCCCCAGGAATAAAGATTGCTGAGAACTTGCCTCAGGTCAAGATGAAGAAAAGACCTCTCTTTGGGTATTAGATGCTGTGCTTAAGCTTGTTGTAATTCTGGGGTAGATTCAATTGTAATCCAAGGGTGGGGAACTTTTGACTTTTTTGTGCTCTGTGATTGAACAAATGAATGTATTTTACTTATGATTGGAAACTAATCTCCATTTGAGAAGAGGGGCTTTGTGGTTGATTAAATGAATGTACAGCCTAGGGGTGGAGTAGTACTTAGAAGAGGGTCTTTGGGATTGACTAAATCAATTATAATGTCCAGGGGTAGAGTAGTACTTGGAGATTATTGAATTATACTTGGTGAATGCTGTATTTTGAATTATGCTATATTTTGATTTTCTCTGTTCTTAATTTTTCACTGAATAAAATGGAGAGCACCTATGCTGGTATTTTGAATCTTGGGAAGTTGTCTTTGCTTGGCATCACACACCCCAAGACTGGCAAAGGTGACAAAAATGGAAAATCACAAATGTTGGAAGGGCCGTAGGAAAACAGGCACACTGATGTCCTGCTTGTGGAAGTGTGAATGAGCATAGCCATTCTGAAAAGCCATCAGGAACTGGAGTCTAAAAGTGGATAAACTGTGAATACTCTTTGATCCTGTGAGACCACTACTAGGCATAAAGCCAATAAGATCCAAGAAAGAGAAAAAGGTCCCATATGTACAAAAATATTTATAAAAGTTCTTTTTCTGGTGGCAAAGAACTAGAAACTAAGGGGGTGCCCATCAACTGGAGAATGGCTAATGTATGGTGTATGAATATAATGAAATATTATTGTGCTGTAAGAAATGATGAAAGGAAAGGTATGGTTTCAGAGAAACCTGAGATGACTTATATAAAATGATGCATAATCAAGTGAGCAGAACCAGGAAAATTTATGCTTTAACAATAACAATGAAAACAATTTTGAAATCCTTAAGAACTCTGAACAATGCAATAATCAACTGCAATTCCAAAGGACTGATGATGAAGAAATGCTACCCACCTGACAGGGGGACCATATATGTAGAATGAAATAAATATTTTTGGACAAAATCAACATGGGAATTTGTCTTGCTTGACTGTATTTATTTGTTACAAACATTCTGGTTTTTCTTCCCCCACAGAAGTGAAAGAGTGAGTGGTGGCCAGGTAGCACAGCGAGTAAGAGCACCAGCTCCAGTGTTGGGATGACCTGGGGATCAAATCCCAGGCTCAGACACTTAGCACACACCCAGAAACACCTGGCCATGTAACCTTGAGCAAGTTACTTAACCCTGATTGCTTTAAAAAAAAAAAAAGTGAAAGAGTGAGAGAAAATAAATGCTGCACCATTGAAAAATAATTTAATTTTAAAACAGCAGAAGGAAAAAAAATTAAGTAATTCTCACAAGGGAATATCTACCTACTTTGAACATCCGTGGGGCCACTTGTGTGTTCCTCCCAGACCACATCTGTTTGATGAGTTCGGCATAGGCCTCAGCAATTTCCCCTTTCATGCCCAGAGGATTATCTCTGTTGATTTCAGCCTCATATTCATCTTTTAGAAAGTATTCGGTCAAAGGTGCAGTGTTACTCAAGCACTGAAAAGAGAATTTTGTCAGGGCATACACATCCTTACTAAAACAAGTAAAGAATAACCAAATATATTAACCAATAACATGTACAAAATAAACAAATCCTGAAGTAGTCAATTATCATCTTTTCAAAGTAAGTTTTAGAAGTTTCCAAAGGATAATAAGAATGAGCATCCACAGACTGTGCTGACACAGCCAACAGTCTTATACTTACTAAGTGCTCTCAACACGCACTACCTCATCCTATCACAATTATCGTGGGCTATGAGCCAAGACCCAGGTGCCTTAACTCTCAGTTCAGTATTCATTCCATTAGGCCAACTCAGTAGATACAAAAAACCTCCCACCATCATTAATATATCTAACGCTTCTTGCAAGATTCCATGCTTTTGGAAATTCAAGATTAAATGAGCTCACTTTGAGATGATAGCCTTTGACTTTCTCCCTAAGTTTGTGAAACACTAGGGCTTCTAGAACTTCCAAAGGTAGCAGTTCTGAGCCAAAGCTTTCTGAAATAATTGGCGAGATGTATGTTATTACCCAAGAGTAAAGTCCATGGGCAGAGCAGAGGTGTAGACTGCTAAAAGTCACCCCTAATTCCCCACAGTGAATTCTGAAGGTCACAAGGCAAGTGCTCCAATATTCTCAGAAGTATAGCCCTTAGAAATAGCAAGATTCAAAAGTGAACTTTATATACATAATTTTATCTCTCTGTCTTTTTCCCCCAATATAGACAAAGTTTGAAGAAGGCAGGGACCTAGCCTTTTCTAAGTCTTTTTAATCCTTCCAAAGCCTGCATCCATTGGTTCTTAATAAGTTTTTACTGCATGAGTCAATGAATCTAGGAAAAAAATTCTGGTGTCCTAAAAAATAATTACATCCACCTATATTAAAATATTTTAGCATTTACAGTTGGCACCTAATAAGTCAGAGAAATGATTCAGGGCTCTTTTAAACTTGAGCTTGGGAACCTGTAGAACACAGAAAATCAAAAGTTGACTATGGAAAGTGTAACAGGTTATTATGCACCACAGCTGTCACAACTTCCAATAATTTGAAAATTCCTGGGAAAATTAGAGTTGTCTTTGACAACTAGTTAATTCTTTAGATGGAGGCTTTGCACCTCTACCTGCAAAGCAGAATTCATGAAGCAGGTGTTCCCCAGGTTTCCAAGTCCACAAAGCCCAGGCTGAGTGTGAGATTGAGACTCTCGGCAACTATAAGAATTGGAGAAGCCAGAACCTCTGGAAGAAAACAGAAACACTCATCAGAAATAGAAGAATATACCCAACAACAAATGTGTACAGATGACCCATTATAGGGTTCTAATCCACCTCCTATTAAATGTATCTAGCTATGTACATCAAACCTCATTCAACAACATCACACAATCAAGTTGGGCCACATTAGTGCTTTGTTCTACATCTTGCTCCTCTGTGAATAATGGCGGGATTGAAGAGGGGCTAGACTTGTCATTTCACTATATACAGGGTACACCCAGTAAGAAAATTCCCTCTAACAACACAAGATAGCACCCTCTCTGCCTCTTGCGATCTTAGAAGGTGGCCTTAAAAAGTGAAAGGTTAAGGTGACTTTCTCAGGTTCACAAAGCCAGTGTCAGGGATGGGATTAAAACCTAGGTCTTCTTCACTTTGAGACTAGCTCTCTATTAATGATGCTGCCACACTGCCTCTCCCTTGATGGAGAAATCTAAATTCTTCTCATCTTGCAGAGTGAAGTAAATATTAATTTTGAAGGGGGCTGGGTCCTGGCTAGCTACTGGACACGAACAAGATAAGCTTGAAGCCAATTCCCCACCCAACCTCTCCACTCTGCTCCCCCCAGCCCAGCCCCTACCTATGGATTTTCTGAACTTACAACTGCATTCCTCTCTCTTCCCTGCCATTACAAAGTTGTTATGATGAAAGAAAAAAGTTTATTACTAGGGTTTATTACTGTGATCTTCAGCTACTGAACAGGCCATAATTACTAAAAATAAAATTGCCACAGTACCTCAGCACTAGTCACTTAAAGAGTTGGAAAAAAATAGCTAGGTTAATTTTGTTAAACACAACTAGGAGGCAGAGGCTGGGGGGGTGGTGAAGCTATCTAAAGTGGCTACAGAACTGACTGAAACAAAGGGCAAAAGGCACCGCCTTCCCCAAAACAAACCACCAAGGGGAACTAGCAAATCCTAAGCCCATCACACCAAGGACACAGATGGACAGACACTCAAAGCCAGGAGGATCTGGAAAAGATGCCAAGGAAAGAGAAGCTGTGAGAAAAGTCCCGCTCTTACCCCCTGCTGAGACCGGAGCTGTGCACGCCAGAAGAGTTAGCACTATCACCATTTGTAATGGGAGAAGCAGACATGGAGGAATAGGAACTTGCTGATGATTTTGGAGAGGTAGTAAAAGCTCTGCTAGTGCTTGATCTGGGAGAGAGGAAAGAAGCAGGAATAATGCTATTGACTTTTTACTGTGCCTTGGGGCACTTTTCAAGGAAGAGGGAACATTTCCCAGAGTTCAATTACTTCATACAAAAAGTTCATTTTCATATAACTTCAAGGCAGGTTCCAGTTACACAAGGGTTAAGAAATTCACAAATTTCCTATCTCCTTGACCTTGCATGCATTTGGGTTTCCCTATGTGGTCATGGACAACATGTTCAGGATGAAAAAATCACATACACTTTGGGAATTTGGGGATTGCTAATTTAAAAGAATCCCTTGTGAAAGAATGAGAGAAAGAGAAACAACAGCAGAATTTTAGAAGTATTTTCCCTAAAAGCTTGAAATAAATAAGGTTAAACTAGCTTGTGAAAATTCTCTCCAGCAGAAAGGAAACTTCTCAATAATAGGACATGTTTTTGTCTGTGCATACCCAGCACCTAGCACCACCTTGCCTGGAAAATGGTAGGTAAGAAATGGCTGTTAAACCAAAATGTATGAAAATGCCTCTACAGTTTTAGCATACTCTCCAAGTGAAATGAGGAAGCAAAAATAAACTTATCAAAAATGAGTGTGAGAATGACAGGAACTATTTCAACTTCATGTATGTGATTCTAAAACTTTAATATTTTTTATTGATGCATAATTTGGATTTATACTTACTTCTAGGATGGTTAAATCCAACAAACCACCAGGATGTTCTCTATCTGAATTAAAAGTTCTATAAGGCATTTAATAGATGGTGACTTTTGAAGTCTTCTTTTACAAGTATACAACTGTGATGTTAGCTCAGAATATCAAATTCTAATAGGTTAGACAAAGGAAGTGATTAAATAGCAAAAACAGTCAACATAAAGTGCCCAATATAGTGGTATCAGATCTGAACTAGAGTTCCTTTTGAAAAAATAGAAACTATGAGGGGCAGAGATAAGGGTAGTCAGTGTCTACACTAATAAAATTAGCATACCTTAGAAAACAGCATCTAACAGGTTATTTAAGAAATGAAATTCTATCCCTGACTCCACTAATAACTTTTCAAGTGACAGGGAACCCACCTTGCCCAGTGCTGTACCTACCAGAAGATAAACCTCCATTAGCAAAAAAGTGCATTTTATTCTTACATAATATATATGCCCAGTCTTTTATACTATAAATTTGTTTAGCTGCCTAGATAGGGAAACACATCAAATGAGGATATTTACCAGCACATAACTTAATATGAACCACTAAGTTATACCCATCACCATCATTTCCACATTCCAATAATATCCAAATATCCAAATAATCCAAATCAGTGATACAAAGACCAAAGTCAGAGAAAGAAAGAGAAGACAGTGAAATGAAAATCCAAATTACCTTTCACTGTATTCACTACCAATCTCAGGGGTGGGGAACCTGAGGCCTCAAATCCACATGTGGCCCTCTAGGTCCTCAAGTATGACCCTTTGACTGAATCCAACCTTCAAAGAATAAATCCCTTAATAAAAGGACTTGTTCTGTAAAACCTGGATTCACTCAGTCAAAGCGTAGTACCCAAGGACCTAGAAGGCCACATGTGACCTTGAGGCAGAAGGTTCCCCACCCCTGACCTATCCCATGCATTACTTGTTAAGGAATAAACTGCTGGGAAAAGTTAGCGATGAATATAATTAAAAGTACAATAAATCAAACAACCAATCAAGTTAGTGGACACACTAGTCCAATCTACAAGTATGGCTAGTCCCTTTACCGCAGAAAAGCACTGAAAATGAAGTCTAAAACACTGTATTTTTGTCCTGGTCCTGCCACTTTACTGTCAGCGTAACCCTGGGCAAGTGATTCACTTCTTTCCCTCTTTGAGGACTCAATTTCTACCAAATAAAGGGTATGAATTAAATGACTTCTAGGGTACCTTCAAACTTAAAATCTATGATTCTATTAAATTTTTTCTTGCTGAAAAATAATGTAAATTTAATTCAAAAGATAAACTGTTCAGAAAACTCCAGATAAAAGAGCTGTCAAGAGTTCTCAGTGCAAATATATTTGCCCAAAAATGATAGCTAAATCTTGGAACAAAATCTCCAAGTGTGAAAATAATTCTTATGGGCGGCTAGGTAGCGCTGTGAAGAGAGCACCAGCCCTGGAGTCAGGAGGACCTGAGTTCAAATCCGGCCTCAGACACTTGACACACTTACTAGCCACATGACTTTGGGCAAGTCACTTAATCCCAACTGCCCTCCAAAAAGCAAAAAAAATAATAATAATTCTTTTCTGAGAATTGCAAAGAGGGGAGATGCTGAACCAAAGAGGTCTTCTCTAGATCCTCCAAGTCTATTAACTAGGATCTACTGGAGAAAACATCTACATAACATTGTATGAAGTGTCTATTTTTAAATTGCAATCATGTTTGGTCTTGCCAGTACTCTTTAAATCTTAAAAGTTATCATAAATGTCAGAGATGGGTAAGGAGAGCATGATTAAGTCTCATTGTACTTGTATATTTGGTATTTTATAAATTCCTATAAAGAAGACAAATTAAGGTATTATTTAATAAAGGTACAGTTCTCCATAGGTGCTTGGGTAGGTCAAGAGAGAACCTGACTGCAGCCAATATTCTCCGGAAAGCCCAGGCAAAGCATTCTTGTTTATGTGCCACAATGGCTGCACTGTTTAAGATATTGGGACCAAAACCCACACTCATTTCTTTTTCTTTCTTTCTTTCTTTCTTTCTTTCTTTCTTTCTTTTGTCTGAGGCTGGATTTGAACTCAGGTCCTCCTGACTCCAGGGCTGGTGCTCTATTTACTGCATCACCTAGCCACCCCCTCATTTCTTTTTCTAAATAAACTCATTAAATAGAGCATGTTGGATTCAGATCAGTCTTCTGTCCAAGAAACTTGTTTAAAATCCTAAAAATAATCCTACTTTGGAAGATCTACTTAAACACTCAAACCATTATATCTATATTTTTTTTAAGTTGAAGAAAACTACTGTAAAGGGATACCCAAATTTTTTCTAATACTGTATAAAGAAAATAACAGCTATTGTTCTAATTTCCATAACTACTTTGGGAAGAGCTTCCTTCCTTGAAAGGGGAAAAGCTATACTAGTTCCACCTAGGGCTCACAGCAATTAACCTTTTTTTAAAAAGAAACTTAGTGTGAATTCAACACAAAAGGTATAGTACTAACCAAAATCATCATTAAAATTCAAGGAAAAAAATAAACACTTGACCTAAAATGTGATTCCCAACAGACACAATGGTCAGGGATCTGCAAGTCACTTGCATGTATGAGAATTAAGTAATATCACACTCACAGAAATTTTTCTACTTCCCCACCAGGAGACAAGAGATAGTGCTAACCATAGTAATAAAACCAGTCTTGCACTATGCTTACCAAGGTTGCTGGTCACCCTTGGGGAACCATATTTATAAGGCTACATTGGGACCAGTCCAAGGGTGGGGAACCTGAGGCCTTTGAGGTCACATGTGGCCCTTTAGGTCTTCAAGTGCAGCCCTTGAATTGAATCCAAACTTCACAGACTGTAATAACATAATAATAATAACATTAATAATCAAAAATCCTTAATAAAAGGATTTGTTCTGTGAAGTTTAGATTCAGTTCAAGGGCCATACCTGGCCTCAGGACCTCAGATTCCCCACCCCAATCTAGTCTAATACAGTTGACAATTAAAACTAACAAAACAACATGAAGTTACAACAGGTCTCAACATAGACCAGGCTGTTTTCTTCCCAGAATGTTTTTGTTACTCTCCTAATGAGCTACTATGAAGAATTCTTTTCCCACATAAGAGACCCTCCACCTCAATTGTAAATCATTATAAAGAAGGCATGTTGGGCCTCACTCAGACACCCAGAGGTAACACTTCTGAAGAGATGACAGCAGCTTCAGCTGATTTGTAAAGTTGTGTCTCTAAAGACAGCAAAAGCTCCTTTGGGCCTATACTGGCAAGTCCTATAGATTCTATAAGGATAAGAGCCCCACAGCTTCTCATTTCTTCAGCATATCATTAGTTACAGCACCTTTTTCTTTTATCTGGGCCAGAGAGGAGGGAAACCTCTAACCTAATAAAAGTTTTTGTCAAAAGCCAGGCCAACATTGGCAAAGGAAGGCACAACAGCTGCCCTACAGTCATCCTCTTTT
This sequence comes from Petaurus breviceps papuanus, assembly GCF_028583685.1. Classification (NCBI taxonomy): domain Eukaryota; kingdom Metazoa; phylum Chordata; class Mammalia; order Diprotodontia; family Petauridae; genus Petaurus; species Petaurus breviceps. Next base: position 10,960,159 of record NW_027185896.1, on the reverse strand, counting down.
CCCTTTGCCCCCAGCTTAGAAAGAAAAATCAATTCTTCTCCTCCCAAGGACGTATTCTACACTATATATAAATGTACCTATAACCAAAAAATTTTCTTGGCAAATTCCAGGGACAACTATTAACAACTCCCTAATCAAAGGCAACACTTTGATGGCAATGAGACAGAGTTAAACTGCTATTACCTTTAATGCAGCCAAAACCTTGTGCCCACTGAACTGTTCTTCTGGGCTCCCAGCCAGATTAATCACAAAGAGGGGGAGTAAAAGCACATCATTAAAACAACAGAAGAGGCGGCCAGGTAGCACAGAGAGTAAGAACACTGGCCCCAGTGTCGGGATGACCTGGGGATTGAATCTGGGCTCAAACACTTAGCACCCACCCAGAAACACCTGGCCGTGTAACCTTGAGCAAGTTACTTAACCCCAATTGCTTAGGGGCAGCCAGGTGGCTCAGCGAGTAAGAGCACTGGCTCCAGTGTCGGGATGACCTGGGGATCAAATCCAGGCTCAGATACTTAGCACCACACCCAGAAATAACTGGCCGTGTAACCTTGAGCAAGTTACTTAACCCCAACTGCTTTAAAAAAAAAAACACAAGAGAAGCCTTAGCAGAGTTAAGTGCAATAGTTTTCCTGATACCGTGCTCTTCTGACAGACTAATCTTGGACGAAAAAAGGTCACCTATTATGCCTCATACAAAGAACAAGTCCCGAGCAAGTGAATATGCACTTTAGAATTTCAGGAAAAGTTTTCCACCAAGTCAGAGAAAAATTCTCTAGCATCAATAAATGCTTTAGAATGGAGTTTCTCACTCAAACATCTGAACACTGGGCTAAAACAGGAAGAAACCTCACTTACTTGGACTGAAGTGTCTGTCTAGGCCATGTGCCATCTTCATTTTGGGGCTCAATGACTAGTACCTGAATGAAAGGGAATAATACATTAAGGCAATGTCCTTATTGTCACACTACCATTATACATTTTCTATTCTATAAAAAGAAATTCAAGGACGCCAGGATCTAACCAACTTTTGCAAAGAGGACAAGTTCTTGAAATTCTACAATATATTTATGTACACATACCAGAAAGAGCAATCTGCAATCAATAAAAGAAGCATTTGCTAAACACTTACATACAAGGTACTGTGCTAAGAACTGGAAGTTTAAAAAAATGGATAAAAGTAGCCCCTGTCCTCAAGAAGCTTACATTGTAGTCAGGGACACAACATGTAAATAACTAGGTGGCTACAAGATATATAACACTGAGTAGATAGAATGTAACTTTGTAGAGGAAGGTTCTAGAAGCTGCAGGAGATAGAATGGCCTCCTGCAAACAGTGGCATTTAAGCCAAGTCATCAAGCATACTTGAGATTCTAAAAGGCAGAAGTTAAAGAGAGAGCATTCCAGGCACAAGGGCCAAACACAAGTTCAGAGTCACATACCTGCCCCTGGTATAAACCAGCATCCTGCACAGTGTTGTCTGGCTTGCTGAGCTGCTCATATGTATTACTCATATACTTGTTCCATAACCTTGTTTCCCTCTCATCAGGAATGTTAAAGAGCTTCCGCATTTCCTTCTCAATGGTTGCTAATTAGAGACAAATACACAGTTTAGCTGTTTTTCTACAGTCAAGTCTCTAATGTAATAGCAAGAACCACGTCTGAAAAACTGAACAAGGCTGAATTAAAGTCCCACAATGACACTAAAATAAAGATAAGTCATTCAGGAACATTTTCAAGTTTTCTCATAGTATTCTGCAGCTGAAATTCCTCCTGTCTAATACCTGGACCACTGATGAATCCTAAAAAAAACCATCACCCATGTGAGTCCTCTAACACAGCCTTCTTGGCTCTTGGTACAAAAAGCAGCAGTTGGCTGGCACTTCCAATATGACTACAACTGCCAACTGCTTCAGCTGGGCTGACTTTACACCAAGATCTTTCAAACATGTTGGGAGCTACAGTCTTAACTCTAGGGAGTTGCTTTCAGGCAAAATTCAAACTTCACCAAAACAGAAAACATGAAAGACAACTCAATGTGAACTGATGCATGTGCTGTCAGGAGCGGTACGTGTGTGTTGGCTGTTGGCTGGTTCCTGAACTTTTTTTTCTTTTTTAATCTTTGTCACAATGAAAGATGGAGGCAAGAGAAGAGGAAGAGGCTAAACACAGCAAGGCATACTCAGAAAAGAATAGGCTATAAAAAAACAAACATAACCCAAAAACTAAGAAGGGTACAGGCTGCAGCATGAAAAAGAAAGTAAGGGCGTACTTTGCTATACTATATCCCTAACCCCTTCCAGATGACTCAATACTGTACACACCTTCATACAGTCAATTCAATTCCTTTCCCTAAATTTTCATCCCAGAGCTGGTGCTTGTCACTAGCATAAGCCTAAATAACTGGCACTATTTCTAAGGTTCTGGTGACAGAGAAGTCATGGCTAGAGCTCAGTGCACACCAAGGACAAGAATGAGGGTGTTTTTCAGCTCCAACATTGATATCCACTCCCAATAGGAAACAGCAGCCATAGTTCTATAGCCCTAGTCCATGAATGGGAAAGCTACCAAAACACAATCAAGTACACAGTGCCCTTCTCAGATTTGGAAATAAAGAAAAGACTGTAAAGGGGGAGAAATTCCATTCCCACTCATTCCCAATGACACTGGGTCTGAACTAAACTGTACCACATACCAAACCCATCTTAGTAGATGCTCACCTATGGTATCTGCTTTGCTGAAATGGCAACTCAGCATATTGGTGGGGTCGCTGTTTTCACAGAGCTTCAGTTCCAGCAAATAAACCTCTACTTTGCAGTGTTTGACAAAGAGGCCATGTTCCACAACCTATGACAAGAGGCATCAAGGTGAAGGAGAGAAGGGGATGCCATATCAAAGAGAAGCTATACACACAGAAACTAAAGAGCAAGTCAACAAGTTAACATTGAAACATGAATCACCTTCCCTGAGTGGCTAGGTAACCGGATCTACAGATTAAAATAAAAGACACTGTCCAGAACACCAACAGAAAGTCTACCCCACAGGTTAAGTTCCACTAGGAAATGGAAAAGAAGGCCCTGCCTTCACATAGCCAGTGCCAAAGAGGCAGCAGTCACACTACAATCTCCTAAAAGAGAAAGTAGATATGACAGAGGCCCATAGGCGACGCTGGAAGGTCAGGTTAGCCGCAGTCTACTTTAAAACAAGTAAACTTTACTGTACATATTTCTAACATAGTAAAGAGACATCTACCACATTACAAAGGCTCAAAAATGAATTCATTTCTGTTACAAGTGAAATGATTACAAAAACAAAGGATCATCAAATGTGCCTATAAACTTAGCTCTTGAGTCAGATACCAAAAAATGGGTATACTCAGTGTTTATAAGTTTGAACATGTGTACAGAATGTTCAAGATAATGCCTACTGTCAAAGCTATTATCATAGCTTACAGGGTATAGGAAATTAAATCAAACAACTACCTACTATTTTTCCTTCTCCTGTCTACTCTAGAACCTACTCAAGAGCCCAGATTCCTAACTACTGAAAAAGTTATTCCTCACCCCGTGGTGATTCTGAGCAGCTTAGTTTAACCACAACTCTCCTTCCTATATTTTGAAGAAGGAAATATACAAAGTATGCAAAGCCAAGAGACTTGCACAATACTAAAACACCATGTGGCATTAGAGTGATGGAAATTCTCCTATGTTGGAATAAAGCAAATGTGAAAAATGTAGAAGCCTTCAAAATATATGGATCTCTGTGAGAGACATAGCTTTGGTGGAAGTCGTAGCACTTTTGTGTCTACATATTTAGGGGCCAGGCCTTCCTAAGGATCAGGATTACTGATATATGTGTCTACTGAACCACAGGAATCTGCTCATCCCCCAGAGGCTCAAATTTACCCTGCTGTAAAATCTTGGTTTTAGAATTGTTCATGGGTGTTACCCAAAGTCCAAGCAATGAAAAATACAAGTATCTGACTTTTTTAAGGGAAATGAGGTGCAAAGTATTGAAATATTTACTTCAAATAGACCTTTCACTATTATGGCTCTCCTATATCCAGACTACAACTATGCTTAGATGAATGCTATACTTACCGTAAACTAAACAGCAATAATGCTGTTCTGATGCCAGTCACACTGACAATAACAATAATGCTACTTTTGCTACTGCTCACTTCTACAACACCCCTCTCCCCCCAAAAAAACTGAATTTGGAATAATTTCCAGATGCAGAGAAGTGGGAAGTCAAAGGACAAAAACACTTTCATTCAGTTCAATTAAGTCTGTTTAGCTTAACTTGAATCCAGCACAAGCAGGCAGATTTGTCCTCCAATCGAACTCTGTGAAGAACAGAAATACCAGACCATAGGGGGTTATACAAGCATAACAGTACAAAGCACTTACTTTTCTCACTATAGGCTGCTGCCCTTCTACACAGCCATACCAGTTCACTAATTTATTCCAGGCTTCAGTAGGAACCAATACATAGTCTAGCTCATCAATTAAATGTTCCTTTAAGGTCTGACTTTCAGGATCTGAAAAGAAAAGAAAAAAAAAATCATGAGATATGCAGCCCTTCTCTGAAGGAATATGTTTCAAGTGATTTCTGGATACTCTGAGGAACCTGTGACTTCATCCATTTGAGCAAACTGAAACTGCCCTCCATGTTTTGTCTCATATCAAGTGATCCTTTAGCATTTCCTTCTTTAAAACAATTTCTTTTAATTATGAACGTGAAAAACATCCATGGCTTTCCATAAAACCACCACAATCACCATTATTTAAGTAGGTTCCCACGAAGTCTTCATAAAATAGAATTTTTAAATAGAAACAAAATTTTTATTTGTCATAAAAGGAGTCAACAATACATAAGTAATTCAAACTTACTATGTCAAACTCAAGATGAAAGACATCACCAGCAAAAACTGATGAAGAATCATTCCTCCCTCATCTGGAGACCAGACTATAATAGCCATATTCTACTACCACCTTCTAAGTCTATAATGTTCTGAAGTCTATAATGGCTGAAGATACAGGAAGTCGGGGGCGGAGCCAAGATGGCGGAGTAGAAGCACGACCCTCCCGCAGCTCCGGCTTCCACCCTCCCCAATCCATGTAAAAAGGGGACTCTAAACAAACTTTGGAGCTGCAGAACCCACAAAATGACACAGAGAAGCTAACTTCCCGCTGAGAACAGCCCAGCAGGCCAGCAGGAATCGGCCAGCGCAGCGCTCTGGGAGCCTAGCCCAGCCCCACGCCGAAGCTTTAGCCCCAGGGCAGGCCTGACTAGCCGACAGCCAGAGGGACTCCGGATCAGCAGCAGCTGTGGCTGTTTCCAGATTTATCAACACATAGATGCGAAGGACAAGGTAAGAGGCCAGTGCATTCTGGACTTTGGGACCCAGTAAGTGGGAGTGCGTGGCTTTTACCTCTGGGGCGAGAAACCGCTGAGACCCCGGCACAGCCTGCCAGTGCCACGTGGTGGCTTCAGCTCCTGGCCTGCATAGTGTAGGGGGACCAAGCACCAGTCTGAGGGGTCATCGCTCTTGCTTTAACCTGCTTGGATCTGGATTGCAGTCTAGGGTGGAGGTCCTGGGGTGTGTGTCCAGCTTGCCAGAGCGTGTGGAGACCTCAGAGAGGGCACCCATCTAATACCTCCGGCAGCTGAGAAAACCCCAGCGTTTGGGACGAAAACTCCCCTGTCTGGTGGCAGAGTCCTACTGTGGCAAAAAGCCCAAAAGTCAAATCACTGAGTGGCAAAATGAGCAGGCAAAGGAAACAAAGCAGACAGAAGATTCCAACATTACACTCCTATTTTGGGGATAAGAAGGAGCAAGGCATGGAACAGGAGGAAATCAGTGAAGTCAGAACTCCTGCACCAAAAGCTTCAAAGGAAAATACAAGCTGGTTACAGGCCATAGAGGACCTTAAGAAGCAGATAAGAGAAGTGGAGGAAAAATTGGGAAGAGAAATGAGAACAATGCAAGAAAATTATGAAATGAGAGTCAACAGCCTGACTGAAGAAAATAATACCTTAAAAAACAGACTGACTCAAATGACAAAGGAGGCTCAGAAAGGCAATGAGGAGAAGAATGCCTTAAAAAGTCGAATTTGCCAGATGGAAAAAGAATCTCAAAAGCTCACTGAGGAGAATCATTGCTTCAGAATTAGATTGGAGCAAATGGAAGCTAATGACTTTATGAGAGATCAAGATGCTGTTAAACAGATCCAAACAAATGAAAGAATAGAAGGCAATGTGAAATATCTCATGGGAAAAACCACTGACCTGGAAAATAGATCCAGGAGAGATAATTTAAAAATTACTGGACTGCCTGAGAGCCATGACCAAAGTAAGAGCCTGGAAAGCATCCTCCAGGAAGTTCTCAAAGAAAACTGCCCTGATGTTTTAGAACCAGAGGGCAAAATAGAGGTTGAAAGAATCCACCGATCACCTCCTGAAAAAGATCCCAAAAAGAAAACTCCTAGGAATATTATAGCCAGGTTCCAGAATTCCCAGATTAAGGAGAGAATATTACAAGCAGCCAGGAAGAAACAATTTGAATATTGTGGAAACACAATCAGGATAACCCAGGATCTGGCAGCTTCTACACTGAGGGATTGAAGGGCCTGGAATGTGATATTCCGGAGGTCAAGGGAGCTGGGATTAAAACCAAGAGTCACCTACCCAGCAAAACTGAGTATCCTGTTTCAGGGGAAAATATGGTCATTCAGTGGAATACAGGACTTTCAAGCATTCTTGCTGAAAAAACCAGAGCTGAATAGAAAATTTGACATTCAGATACAAGAAGCAAGAGAAGCATGAGAAGGTAAACAGGGAAAAGAAATCATAAGGAACTTATCAAAGTTGAACTATTTTTTTTTAAGCAATTGGGGTTGAGTGGCTTGCTCGGGGTTGCACGGCCAGTTGTTGTTTCTGGGTGTGGTGCTGGGTGTCTGGGCCCGGATTTGAGCCGGGTTGTCCCGGCACTGAGGCCGGTGCTCTTGCTTGCTGAGCCACTTGGCCAAAGTTGAACTAATAACATTCCTACATGGAAAAACAATAATTGTAACTTATGAAACTTTTCTCAGTAGTTGAAGGGATTAGAAATATATATATTATATATATATGTCTTTATATGAGGGTATGCAGGCATATGAATACATATGTGAATGTGTGTATATATGTTTACAGGTATACATAGATAGAGGGCACGGGACCAATTTAACAGGAAGGGATGATACTTAAAAGGTGAAATTAAGAGGTGAGAGGGATATAATGAGAGGAGATGGGGAGAGACAGAGTGGGGCAACTATCTCATACAGAAGAGGCAAGGGAAAATGGTTACAATGGAGGGGAAGAATAGGAAGGCAAAAGGGAATGGGTCAACCTTATTCCTATTGAATCTGGCTTGAGGAGGGAGGGAAATACACACTAAATAGGGGATCTCACCCTCCAGGAGAATAGGGGGGGGAGGGGATGTGACGGGGGATGATGGAAGGGAGGGAAGGCTGGGGGGGAGGGAAGTTGGAAGCACCCACTTTTGAAAAGGGACAGGATCAAAGTAGAGAATAGAACAAGTGGGATGTGGGATAGGAGGGAGGGAAATATAGTCAGTCTTTTACAATATATCTGCTATGTTATTGTTTTGCATTAGCCACACATGTACAACCTATACTGAACTGCTTATCTTCCCAGTAAGGGTGGGTGATAAGGGAGGAAGGGAATGAATCTGGAATTCAAAGTTTTAAAATCAAATGTTTAAATATATATATACTATTATCAATATTGTTTTACATGTAATTGGGAAATATAGAGATCCACCATGCCCTACTCGAAAAGTTGAAACCGGTATGGGAGAAAATATGGGAGAGAGCAGATCAGAGGTGGGGATATCCTGTGGGACTGCTGTTTTGGGGGGATGGGTGGGGGAAAAACGGGGAGAAAATTTGTAACTCAAAATCTGGCGGAAACGAACCTTGTAAATCAGAAGTTAATAAAGCATTTAAAAAAAAAAAAAGATGATACAAGAAGTCCTACATTAGATAAACTGATTGGGGGTATAGGGGATAGAGTGCTATTTCTATCTACTCTTGCCAGCAATGTAGCAAGTCATTTAACCTCAGAGATTTTTTCCTCATTTGTAAAATGGAAATAATAGATGTAAAGCCTGTCTCACATCATTGCAAGGCTCAAACAAGGTGTTTACATAAAGCACTCAAACTTCAAAATGCATACAAAATCCAACTACCAGCAGTAGATCCCAGCTCCATACCAGGAACAGATAGGTGTGCTGGTTGAAAGGAAGATAAAGACAAAGGTAAAAGAGTACCTGCCATCAAACTGAAGTTTTATCTGAGACATGTACCGCATTGGGAGACCCAGGGATCGGTCCCAGCCTCAGATACTTGGCACCCACACAAAATAACTGGCCGTGTAACCTTGAGCAAGTTACTTAACCCCAATTGCTTTAAAAAAAAAAAAGAAAAAAATGCACCCACACAAAATAACTGGCCGTGTAACCTTGAGCACGTGTGTATACATGTCCAGCATAGAACAAAGATAAGCATTGTGAAGATAATTTTGATACTCCTACTCAATTTAATCAGTATTTACTCAGATCACTTTGATTTAATGGGTATCAGTGATTGTAAGGAGAACAGAGTTGTTTGATTAAGTTAATGATATAAAAATAAGAGTTATGTAGACAACAAGTTCATCCATTATGTACTGATGATTCTATTGTGTTAGATTTACCAGATAGATTCATGCTGTGTTAATTAAGCCTGTTATAAGAACATGTATTGACTTGGGTTAAGAATTTATTGTATTGGGGCGGCTAGGTGGCGCAGTGAATAAAGCACTGGCCCTGGAGTCAGGAGGACCTGAGTTCAAGTCTGGCCTCTGACACTTAACACAAAAACTAGCTGTGTGACCTTGGGCAAGTCACTTAACCCCAATTGCCTTCCAAAAAGCAAAATAAATAAATAAATAAAAGGAGTGGCTCTTTTTGGGGCGGCCAGGTGGCGCAGTAAGAGCGCTGGCCCCGGCACTGGGAGACCAGGGATCGGTTCCGGCCTCAGATACTTGGCACCCACACAAAATAACTGGCCGTGTAACCTTGAGCAAGTTACTTAACCCCAATTGCTTTAAAAAAAAAAACAAAACTTATTGTATTAGTAATGTCCTCCTCCCACACTCCTAAGTATGTTGCTTGAAATAAAGGTCATAAAACTCAGCAAAACCCCTTTACCCCTATGAATCACTTCCATCACTCCCTAGTGACTTTTGCTTCAAAACCACAACTTCCTTGGACCCTAAAATACTGTTAGTCAAACACTAGGCTAGGGTCTTATGACTTGTGGAAAGCCCTGACATGTTACTGACAGGGTCTCATGACCTTTGGAAAGTCCTGGCTGAAATGGCCTATAATTGATGGCCTATAGTTGATGACCTGCAGCTAAGGACCTGGGAAAGGCCTATTGACAAAGTAGTTATGATTTATGGACATTTTCCTTAAACAATCATGAGACTTCCCCACTTCTGGAATTGACTAATCATGGGATTATACCTTCTCATTCTATTTTGATGCTGCTTCAATGGCTATAATAGCAATTTTCCTCAAGCAGAGGGGTGACTGAGGAACATCTTGGACTAATTGATTAGAGATCACTGGCACTCCTAATAAATTGACTGATCATGCTTGGGGCTCTGTCTCAATGATTTTTGTTACAGATTGGAATTTTGTGGCTCACAGAACATACACACATGTATGTTCTGTATACACACATATGTGCACTTGTGTGTATGCATACATGTGTATGACATGTACAGACAAGTATATACATATGAATGTACACAACACATAGAAGCATGCATAAAATATAAATGAAATTGACACAAGGTCCTTTTAATAAGGAAAGCACTAACAACTGAGGGAAAGAGGAAAGATTTCCTATAGAAGACTGCCTGAACACTATGTGATGATCAACCATGATAAACTAAGCTCTTCTCTGCAATACAATGATCCAAGACAATTCCAAAAGACTCAATATGGAAAATTCTACCCACAAAAAAAGAACTATGAAGTCTGAATGAAGATCAAAGCATACTATTTTCACTTTTTAATTTTTTTCTCATGGTTTTTCCCTTTTGTTATGATTCTTCTTTCACAACATGACTAATGTGAAAATATAATATGATTGTACATGTATAACCTATATCAAACTGCTTGCTGTCTTGGGCAGAAGGGTGAGGAGGGAGGGAGAAAAATATGGAAACCACAATCTTATAAAAGTGAATGTTGAAAACTTTAAAAAAAGAAAAGGGAGTGCCTCAGCTCAGCTTTGAAGGAAAGCAAGAATTCTAAGAGACACAGGAAGGAATGGTGCATTCCAGGCCTGGGAAGAGCCTGCATAAAGGCTCCATTAGGTAAGTAACTTATCCTCACACTAAGAAGTAAGAGAGGCACTGTAGAATATCAAAATGAGTGTGAAAGCTACTGTATGAACTGGTCGGTATTCCTGAAGTTATATTTCCCTGCATGGCTTAAGAAACAAATGTCCTGTACTGATCAGACCAAAGCAGCAAAGGAAGTTAGGAAAGCAGTGTAAACACCACCGAGGACACATAAGCCTACCCTTAGCAGGAGGTTTTCTGGGCAATCATTAAAAGTTATTCCCTTCTACCTCTTGGTGCCTTCTCATCTGGCCATTTACTAGTTGTGAAATGCTGAGCACATTTCCCTTCTCTGGGCCTCAGTTCTCAGTTACTTTTACTTTTTCCTATAAGAAGGAGGAGGAGAGGAGAAAAAAGACCATATTCAATTCAACAATATTAAAGAATATGTGTAACGTCCTTTTGCTAAGTTCTAGTAATACAAAAATGAAAAATAATGATGACTGATAACAAAGCAAAGTGTGATGAAGGCAAGGCTGAGATCCAAAGTGCTCTGAATAAAATTTACAAAAGATCACCAGGGCAGCTAGGTGGCACAGTGAATAGAGCACCAGCCCTGGAGTCAAGAGGACCTGAGTTCAAATCCAGCCTCAGACACTTAACACTTACTAGCCTTGTGACCTTGGGCAAGTCACTTAACCCCAATGGCCCAGCCTTCCCTCCTCCAAAAAGAAAAAAAAAAAAAAGAGAGAGGTCACTAAAAGCTGGGGGAACCAGGGTATTATTCATCTTGGCAAAGGTAGCACCTGAAGTGTGCCTTGAAGGAAGATTTCAACAGGCAGAAATTAAGACAGAGGGCAGAAAGAGAGGATCACCTAATTCAGCTGGATCTTAGAATGGATAAAGAGGAATAAAATAAAATAAGACAAAATAAAAATAAGTGATCCCACTCTATCCCACTGGGGCAGCTAGGAGGCTCAGTGAACAGAGCACCAGCCTTGGAGTCAGGAGAACCTGAGTTCAAATCTGGCCTCAGACAATTAACACAAAAATTGGCCGTGTGACCTCGGGCAAGTCACAACCCCAACTGCCCTCCAAAAAGCCAAAAAAAAGAATGAATAAAGAGGAACAGCATGTGATAAAGCTAGAAGTAAATCAGAGACAGACTCTGGAGGAAGTAGGCTAAAATTTTTATATTTTATCCTTCAGGTCAACAACCATTTATTAAGCACTTCCTATGTTTCAGGCACTATGCTAAGCATTGGAAATAGGGAACCAGTAAAGGGAGGCCCCTTCTTCCCCACATCCCAGCAAGTTGCACTCCTCAATGATCAGTGAATAATTCAATAACTGAAATTCACTGTGAATAATTCAATAATTTCCACCTGACCCACTTTTATGTACAGTTCCTCTTGCTCTAAAAATTCCCACATCTACGAAGACAGATGTAGTAGAATTCTCCACAGGGTCAGAGATAGGAAAACACAACAGAACTTAAGGTTTTGAGGAAATGGGAAACAATGGTGCCAAGGAAAATCCCATATGTGTATATATACCCTTTCATATATATAGTACATTCTTTTTAGCAGACACTTTTTCAAGACCCATAGGTACTTAAACACTTGCTTGATATAGTAATGATACAGTAATTGATTTCGTTTACGTTGGCATTTCTATGGCAGTTTCTGAAGAGCTCAAAGTATTTCATTTATTCTTCCTCATTATTGTGAAGCATAATAAAGGATTATGCACATTTTTAATTCAGGCAGCTAGGGGGCACAGTGAATAAAGCACTGGCCCCTAAGTCAGGAGGACCAGAGTTCAGTTCCAGCCTCAGACACTTAACACCCACACAAAAAAAAAACTAGCCGTGTAACCTTGGGCAAGTTACTTAACCCCAATTGCCCTGCAAAAGGCAAAATATATATGTATGTTTTTTTTTTTAACTCATAAACTTAAAAACATTATAAACAAATATAAACAATTATGGTAATGAATCCCAAATAAAGTCATAACATCTAAACTACTTACAACTTGATTTTACTTCAAATAATATTATAAATTTACTCTTTGTTGCACTTAATTGGATGGAACCTCTATGGAGGACGTACAGAAATACAAGAATCATAGCATGATTTAGGGGCAATATGAGCTAAAGTGTTGACAGTAAGTTCTCTAATCAACTGATCACTATATAAATCACTATAAAGAACAAAATGACAGGGGTGGCTGGGTGGCGCAGTGAGTAAAGCGCCGGCCCCAGAGTCAGGAGAACCCGAGTTCGATTCCAGCCTTAGACACTTAACACCCACACAAAAAACTAGGCATGTAACCTTGGGCAAGTTACTTAACCCCAATTGCCTTCCAAAAGGCCAAAAAAAAAAAAAGAACAAAATGATCATCTGTCCTGTGTTCCTTTCTGATTTCTTTTCTGTGTACTTATTTTGTTGCTGTTGTGTTTTTTAACATACAGTAATTGTTATAATACCTGGTGGTATTCTCATATGACTGCCCTCACTTACATCATTTTGTCTATAGAATAATCATTCAGCAATGAGTTTGATTATCCAAAAAAAAATCCCAAATACATTTTAAGCATTTCTTCTCTTAATAGGTAAGAAATGAATTTTTACCCTAATTATTTACCAACTACAGCTGTGTAGGGGAATCTCATTTTATTCCCTATTCTCTGGCCATCTCCTCACAGGAGGACCAATTGCCCACATGAGACCATGCCTTTAAGGGTTCCTTCCACCATTTCATCTCTAAAACTTCTGTCATGGGACTCCTGCTCTCCTAACTGGTGACTGCATTTCCTGGGTCACTATTTCAGAAAAGCCCCAACTATGTTTTGCTTCATTTCCAATTTATTCCCAGGCCATCTCATATCCTCTCCAACTACTTTGAGAGTATCCTAGTCCCCTCCCTCCCACTCCAGATCTGAAACTAGGGACTATAACCAGCTCTGTCATGTCTCCTGTATAGAATGTTTCACAATCTACTCTACATGGTGCCACTAACTATCCCTACAGTTTTCTCATGCAAAGTGCCCTCAGTTCAAAGTCATCTCTTCCCCGTTAAATGTAAGTTCCTTAAGAAAGGAACTGTCTTTTCACCTCCAGTGCTCAGCATGGTTCTTGGTGCATAGTAAGCATTTAATACATTATTTTTCATCCATTTATTCAAACATTATGGACACTGAAAATGCCAAGTTCAATTCACTCTGGCTGGGATTCAGCCAGCCACACTTGATGTCAAACTCCCTAGCCAGAATATAGCAAACCATTCTCATTAACACACTAGTATTATGATACTTCAATCAAGGGAGAGGTATCAAATTGGAGTTCTCAAAGCAGTTTCCCAGAACATGCCATTGGCTCACCATTGCTAAAACCATACCATAATTTCAAAATATAAATTTCCATTCTACAAGTTTCTTAGGCAGAGGTGAATGGAGAGGAAGAATAATAAACAAAGCAGCACCAACCTTACCACAAGGATTCAATTTAAAAGAGACCAGGAGAAGGAATGGAGGAAAAAAAAAAGAGGGAATCTAAACTATGAAATTCTGCTGCTGCCATCAGGACACACTAATATATGGAGCATGTGTATGTGTACATTCATGCACACACAACGTATGTGTATGTATGTGTGTCCAATGCAATATGCGCACACTGAGTAATGTTTTCCTCAAAGTTTCCTAATTTTAATTTTGCATTCCAAAACCACTCACATCAACCCTGATAATAAGCAAATAGGTCTAATCATCAGAGTGACCAACAGCATGAAGACCTCGTAGGAGATTCCTTGTCAAAAGAAATACCCCATTCCTATATCATCAATCCCAAAGAACCTTAATTAATTTATCAAATTCAATGCTGTGCCAACTTTCCCAAGTAACATCATTCAGTGTTCAAGCAGAGGCTAGATAGACATGTTAGTGACAATGTAGAAAAGAATCTTGCTTCCAACACAAAGTGGGACTAGATAAGCTGTAAATTCCTTCACATTCTATAAGGCTATATTTTATTTTTACACACACACATAGTAGCTAAGATGTTTAAAAAAAGAACAATAACATGTTATCTTAGAAGGAACAAGCCCTTGAGAGGAAAAAATCCCTAATAAAGCAAGTATTCTTAAGAGCATTTTTTGTGGTAACAAAGAATTGAGAGGGAAGAGAAGCTGTCCGCTGACAGCAGAATGGCTAGACAAACTGTGGCATATAAATGTACTGCCATATTGCTACAGAATAAGAAACAAGTAATATGATAAACTGAATGAGCATGGGAAGCCCTATATGAAATAACTAGGAGAACAATATTTGCAGTAACTAAAATAACGTAAAGAAAAGAAGTGAAAAGTAGCTGACTTCTATAATGTCTCAGAAGAAATAATGAAAAACACTTCCTTCCCTGACTCGTTAGAAAAGTGGGATCTAAGGCCACTAGGTGGCACAGTGAATAGAGCACTGGCCCTGGAGTCAGTAGGACCAGAGTTCAAATGTGACCTCAGACACTTAACACTTACTAGTAGTGTGACCTTGGGCAAGTCACTTAATCTCAATTGCCTTGCCTTCCCCCCTCACAAAAAAAAAGCAAAAAAAGAGAGAGAGAGAGAAGAAAAAGACTGTTCTATAAGTATAAAAGGATAAGCAGGTGTGATTAGGGAATAACTGAACAAATGATGGCACAAGTATATAAGAGTATTGCCCAGTAAGAAATAAAAAGGGGGAAATGGCAGAATAGTAAGAAAACTTTGAGCTCTCTAAATTTCCTCCACAAAAAAGGCAGAACATTGTCCTTAGAGGGAATGTAGAGCAGCAAAAATATACAAAAGTTGGATTTAAGCAGTTGTCCTCCTAAAACAACCCAAGACCAGACCTCTAGGAGAAGAGATTTGGCCAGAGTGAAGTACAAACACCTCCAGGCTAATCCTAAGGAATCTACAAAAAACAAGCTGAGGGTAGTTGTTGGGGGCTGGAAGGCATTTTCAGCCTTGGAAACATTTACTTCACCAACAGAAGGGTTCAGAAGGCTGGAGAGGATTGACCTTCCACAGTCGAGGGTCACCAAACACAGCTGTGCTGACGAGACATATCTAGGGCTGTAGCTTTGGCTGTGTGGAGAAGGAGCTGACACGTCTAATAAGAGGATGGGAGGTGGGAGTGAGGCAGGGGATGGCCCTGCTGGCTGTGGCCACTTGCAGGAGAGCAGAGTGTTCCAGGAAAGAGAGAGGACAGCTGTAGTTTGTAGCCACTGGATAGAGTGCAAGGAGCAAGAGCATTTGCAGGGCAGTGTGGCTAGGGCCCTAGATCTGACTTGGGAGTGGAGAGTGCAAGACTGGGCCCTGGAACCAACCTCAGAAAACAATCAGTAAGAAAGACCTGAGGCTCAGTCATCAATCTCCACACATCAGGTCTAGAACTTAAATATACTAATAGCTGCTGAAAGACAAAATAAAAATAAAAATGAGCCAGCAAAGTTCTAGAAAGAAACCAATCAAAAATAGCTACTATGGGTTAAAGAAAATTGGGGTTCATATTCAGAGGAAGATAGTGGAGCTAAAAAGGCTACTCAAATGGTCCCAAGCTCAAAAAGAGTTCTTGCACATGTACAACCTATATTGAATTGCTTATCTTCCCAATAAAGGTGGGTGAGGAGGGAAGAAGGGAAAAAATCTGGAACTCAAAAGTTTTAAACACAAATGTTTTTTAAAAATTGCGGTTTTTTTACATGCAACGGGGAAATAAGATATACAGGCACTTGGGTACAGAAATCCATCTTGCTCTTCTAGAAAGTTAGGTGGGTGATGAGGGAGGATATAAGAGAGAACAGATTGGGGGAAGGGGTATTCAGTAGGCTTGCTATTTTGGGGTGGAGGGTAGGGGAAAGATGAGAAAAATTTGTAACTCAAAGTCTTGTGGAAATCAATACTGACAACTAAAAATAAATAAATATTTTTTTTTTAAAAAGGGTTCTTAGAAGAACTTAAAAAGAACTTTAAAAATCAAGTAAGAGGCCATCGAGGAAAAATTAGGGGAAAAAAAGAGCAACCCAAGAAAATCAAGAAAATTTTGAAAAGTCAACCAATTTGAAATATTGAATCAGAAACTTGAAGGAAGAAAATAATTACTTGAAAACTAGAATTGGGCAAGGGGAACCTAATGACATTCTAAAGATACCAAGAAATAATAAAACAAAATCAAAAGAATGAAAAATAGAAGACAATGTGAAACATCTCATGAGAAAAACTGATATGGAGGAGAAATAATATGAGAATAGTCAACCTAAATTACAATAAATTATCAAGGAAAATTGCCTAGAGAAATAAATCCACTGATTACCACCTAAAAGAGATCCCAGGAGGAAAACTTACAGCAACTTCATAGCCAAGTTTCAAAGCTCCCAGGTTAAGGACAAAATATTGCAAGCAATGAGAAAAAAAACAATTTAAATATCACAGAGCTACATGAAGGATTACACAAGACCTTGCAGCTACTATGTTGAAGGACCATAGGGCTTAGAATACTATATTTTGCAGAGCAAAAGGGCTGGAGTTATGATCAAGGATTAACTTAGCAAAGCTAAGTATAATCCTGAACAGGAAAAAAAAATGGATTTTTAACTGAACTGAAAGACTTTTCAATATTTTTAACAAAAACATGAGAAAATGGAAAATGTGACATGAGATTAAAGAGAAATATAAGGTAAACATTAAAGATCAATTATAAGGTCAAACTGTTTACTTATAAGGTGAAAATGTTATCAGTGTTGTTATGAGTGTCATCATTATTTGGGTAGTTTGAACTGTGTATGATAGGGTAGATCTAAAAAAAACCCCTACATTAGGAGAGATAAAAAGGAGTAATTATCTCATATAAATGAGGCATAAAAGGAAGAATTAATAATTTTGAAAAAGCTAGGGAGGAGAAGGTGGGCAGTGCTGGAACTTTATTCTCATTGGGAATGGGTCAAAGATGGAACGACATACATATGTATATAATATATATTAAATATATATATATATTTATATTTATATAAAAACATTTTAGTGAGTATGTATATATGTGTACATGTATACATAGATAAAGGGCACAGGATCAGTTGAATAGGAAGGTATGATATCCAAAAAATAAAATTAAGAGGTAAGAGGGGAATATAATGAGAGGAGATAGGGAGAGAGAGAATAGGGTAAATTATCTCACAAAAAAGGGGCAAGAGAAAACTATTACAAAGAAGGGGGAGAACAAGAAGGCAAAAGGGAATGGGTCAACCGTACTCTCACTGAATTTGGCTTAAGGAGGGAATAACATACACTACTTTCCCTACAGGAAAAGTAGTGGGGAAGGGGATAAAGAGGGGGGGATGATAGAAGGGAGGGCAGATTGGGGGGGGAGAGGGTAGCTAGAAGCACACACTTTTGAAAAGGGGCAGGGTCAAAGTAGGAAACAGAATAAACGGGGGGACGGGATAGGATGGAGGGAAATACAGTTAATCTTTCACACTATATCTACTCTGGAAACATTTTGCTTAACTACACATGTACAACCTATATTGAATTGCTTATCTTCCCAGTGGGGGTGGGTGAGGAAGGAAGAAGTGAAAGAATCTGGAAATCAAAGTTTTAAAAACAAATGTTAAAAAAAAATTGCTTTTTACATGCAACAGGGAAATAAAGATATACAGGCACTGGGGTATAGAAATCCATCTTGCACTACTAGAAAGTTAGAGGAAGGAAAGGGGAAGATATAAGAGAGAGCTGACTGGGGGAAGAGGTATTCAATAGGCTCAATATTTTGGGGTTGGGGTAGGGGAAAAACGGCGAGAAAATTTGTAACTCAAAATCTTGTGGAAATGAATGTTGAAAACTAAAAATAAACAAAAAAATTTTATTTTAAAGTATCCTGAAGTCAGAAAGAAAGAAGAGGGCAAGGTGAATAGGACAGGGGGAGAAAATAATGGAGGGACTCTTAGAAACGCAGTTAGGTTAAGGTATAGGAGAGCAAAGTAGGGAGTAGGAGAAAAGTAGAGGAATGAGGGGCGGCCAGGTGGCTCAGCGAGTTAAGAGCACCGGCTCCAGTGTCGGGATGACCTGGAGATCGAATCCCGGGCTCAGACACTCAGCACCACACCCAGAAATAACTGGCCATGTAACCTTGAGCAAGTTACTTAACCTCGATTGCTTAAAAAAAAATAAAAATAATAAATAAATAAATAAATAAATAAAAGTAGAGGAATGAGGAGGAATAGGGTGAGAACAGTGAGGAAAAATAGGAAGAAGGAAACTATACAATAGATCAGAATGTGAATGAATTTACCTATAAAATGAAAATGGAGAATAGAGCAAAAATTTGAATTCAACAATATGTTGCTTTCAGAAAACACAATAAAAATGAGATACCCACAAAGATAAAATAAAGGGAAGGAGTAGAATTTATGTTAAAAAAAAAAAAGCAAAGGTAGTAATCATGATCTCAGACAAAGTTAAAGCTAAAATAGATTTAGTCAAAAGAGAAAAACAGAAAAACTATATTATGTGTCAGGATTACCATTCAATATTATTTAAGACCATTTAAAATAACTAGACAGTATAAAATGCCTGAGAGTATAACAGCCAAAAAAAGACATAGGAACTATGTGAACATAAGCATAAAACATTTTTTATACAAATTAAGTCACATCTAAATAACTAGAGTAACATTTATTATTCAGGGTAGGTAAAGCCAATGTAATTTTAAAAATGACAATTTTACCTAATATATTTATTCAATGCCATCCCAATTCAATTACTAAAAATATTCTCTTACTGAGTTAGAAAAAAAAATAACAAAGATCATTTAGAAGAAAAGGTCAATAACTTCAAAGAAACCAGGGAAAAAAGATGAAAAGGAAGGAGATTCAGTAGTTATTAGACCTTAAACTATATTATAAGGCAAGAACATTGTTGAAGTGTAAAACTGATAATTGCAATTATCTTAAATTAAAATTTTCTTGTATAAATAAAATCAATATAGCCAAAAATAAAAAGAATGCAGAAAGTTGGGGAAAATACTTTCATAGATAATCTCTCAGATAGGATGTGATTGTGTTGAAATATTGCTGTGGTGTAGGAAATGATGAGGTGGTTGATTTAGAGAAACATGGAAAGACCTGGACCTATGAAAGAAGATGCTATCTACCTTCAGAGAAAGAGATGACAAATGGAAATATGCATGGTATAGTCTTACATATATGTGTATGAGTGTATAGGTGTATAAATGTTTATGTTTATAGTTATATATCTGTGCGTGTGTGTGTCCCCGAATTTAATTAGAGCCTTCTTTATGGCATGAGGAGTGGTGGGGGAAAAAATAAAGAGAGCACAGCAGAGGACAAAAGAAAACCTATAGGGAAGCAAACAAAAGCTCGGAAGCTTTGGAAAAAATGTGTAGTATTTATTATGCAAGCTTTCTTGAAATGGAAATATATTGTTTTATACTAAATCTTTTCTTACATTCTACTGCATATATGAAAATGTTATTTTTTTTCTTTTCTCATTTGGTATTTAAGTTTAAAAAGAATAAAAAATTACCCAAAAAAGGGCATTTTCAGAAAAACAAGACTTGTGTGAACAGATTGCAGGATGAAGTAAGCAGAACCAAGAGAACAAGTTTATACAATAACATTGTAAAGAGAAACAACTTGGAAAGTTGCTTTAATTTAAGAACCATTGTCAATGGAATGACCAATCACAATTCCAGAACACTGAGGAAATATGTTACCCACCACCTCCTGACAGAGGTAATGGACTCAAGACATATTTTCAAACATGGTCAATTCATGAATTTGTTTAGCTTGAATATGTATATTTATTACAAAGGGTTTTTTTCTTTTTCTTTTTTTTTCTAATGGGGGAAAGAAGACAGGATACATAAGATGGAGACTAGGGATATCAATAAGGATGACAAAATGAAAAAGGAAAAATAAAACAAAGATGATTATTGAAGCATTTATTTAAAAAGCACAGAAGCCACAGACATGTAAGGTAGCTCTAAAAGTTACATGCACTTAAAAGGAAAAACAAGGGGGCAGCTAGGTGGCGCAGTGAATAGGTCACCAGCCCTGGAGTCAGGAGTACCTGGATTCAAATCAGGCCTCAAGACACTTAACACAAAAACTAGCCATGTGACCTCGGGCAAGTCACTTAACCCCAACTGCCCTCCAAAAAAGCAAAGAAAAAAGGAAAAACAAAGTGTACATAAAAGAGTCACAGTTTCATATATAATGTTTTTCTGTTCCCCTTCGAACATGAAAATGCTCATTTTATTTGGCGTTTTGTTAAGCCCAAAATAAAAACTTTTTTTTTATTTTTAAAGAAGCTAAATACAAACACAATGTAACAGTTTTGACCCTCTTAAGACCTCCTGATCAGTGGTTTATCATCACTACTTATAAACTGTAACTAATAAAATAAAACAGAAATGGAATGAACTGTGTCTTGAAACCTTTCCCAGACAGACTCCAACTGAAGCCTTCCCCTAAAAAAGAGTGGTTTTGTAATCACCAAATACCACCTCCAAATGACTACTCCCACAAGTTCTGTCCAGATTTCCTAGTTCACACTTATATAATACTTTATGGTTTACAAAATACTTTATTCATAACTCTATAATTATAACTATATTATCAATCATTATTTTGCAGGTAAGTCTCAGAAAGGCTAAATGACTTGCTAAGAAGTATTGAAGTTGGAATTTAAATTCAGGTATCCTGTCCCCAAATCTAGCTCTTCAAATACATCTCAATGCTGCCCAACATATTTTTCACTCCCACATGCAAAAAGACTTAAAGTCTTAACATCAAAAAAGACATAATCTTCACATAATTTATTCATATGAGAGACAAGGTCATGGGATGCCTTGTATGGTCTCTTGTATGTAAATTTGGCACTGGTCAATCCATTGTTTGAAACTCATTAGCTTGGTTTCAATTTGGGTTTTCCCCACACTATTTTTACAGACTACATGCCGAATCTCACAAGAGTCAAAGAGATAACAAAGGCTCTAATAATGCTAACTGACCCTGCAATTTGTCCCATTTAGAAAGCAGTTCACTCTGAAAATTATAGTTCCCAAAGGACAGGCTTTCAGGTGCAATTTTCAAAGGTTTAGTTTATGTTTCTGATATTTTCTATCCTTTCTACCCTCATGAAAGTATAATGCTGGAATAAGTATATGAAACGAAATTTTTTAAGTTGTCAACACCCTTCAGCCAGAGGAAAGTAGTTCAATTTCCTCCTGACATTCTGACAGTTTCCCCTATATACCTGACCACAAGCATCAATTTCCAACCTCTGGTATAAGCTTCATTTCCATATATATCCAAACCAAAGGAAATCTGGCTTACAATGTAAATGCTACTGGTAGCAAATGCTCTCTCATTCTGCTGTCCTGCTTTTAACACTCCAACAGGCAATATAACATTTTACCTGAAAAAAGTCCGGAGTTATCTATTGGTCCAGGAAACAGGTTGTTTTCACCCACATTGTACATATCCCAGCTATCAAAGCCCACATATTTCTTCCACTGCTTGAACCACCGGCTGTCAATCAGATACCTAGGAAAACAGACAAAATTTGACTAATATAGAAAAGCTCAAGAGGCAAAAGCTTCTCCAAGGCAAATGCATACTCCATAAATATGGATTCACCTATACCAATAAGGAGAAAGGGCTTGAGATGAGCAAAATGAATTGAATTTGGGGTTTTAAAATTAAGTATTTACTCAAGGTAGCATTCTGCCCTGATCTATACTAAAGTTGTTTTGCAAATGTGAACAGAAATAAGTTTCTATTTTTCAGTAGGCTTAACTGCACTGTAATATTTCTGATAGCCCTTCAAGCTCATTCAAATAGAAGCCTACCCATATGCTGCATTAAGTAAGGCTTTTAGTATTTATAGAAATGTGCCAATTGTGTTCCCTTTCTCTTGCCAAGCTATATAATTATCATTTTACATTCAATCTGCTACTTTTTATAGCTAGGGAAATTTTAGCAAATCTGGGGCATGTGGTGTTTTAAGCACTTCCAATAAATATTACAACTAAATGTGGAGGGAAAAAATCTCTAGAGCTGTAAAACACAAGTTTCTAAGGTATATCCCTCAGGATTTACTGAAAGCTAATGAGTTCAGGGAAGAAACTGAAACCACAGAACTACTTATATCCACCTAGATCAGTGAAACTCTAGTACATTCCTGTATTCCATTTTCACTAATACAGTGAATCAGAACTAACAGTAACTACCATATATATGGAACTGTATTAGATCCTCATACACAATTCACCATGCAAATTCAAGTCATACAATGGTAAATTTTAGCATACAATCCCAAACTTCAACTTTCTAACCTCCTACTTTGAATTATGACATCTGTACATCCTAGAAAGTAATGAATAATTTTTATGATTAAATACACTCGAATGCATTATTCTGTAATCAATTTT
The DNA here is from genome assembly GCF_028583685.1 of Petaurus breviceps papuanus. Lineage (NCBI taxonomy): Eukaryota > Metazoa > Chordata > Mammalia > Diprotodontia > Petauridae > Petaurus > Petaurus breviceps. The sequence continues at coordinate 10,937,274 of NW_027185896.1, read as the reverse complement.
TGATGTGTCAGGCAATGAAGCCCGTGACACTTCTATGGCCCTACTGAAATTCCTCCCCAATGTTTTTGGTAATGTTACTGCTTGGTTAAACTGTAGGCTCCATGAGGGGGCTGTCTTCTACCTAAATTCTGAAGATTCCTTCCATCAAGTATCACAATGCTCTGGCAGAGAGCAGAAGATGAATAAATGTAATTTTAAAATATAATGTACTTTGCCTGTCATCCTACCACCTCATTCACTTATTCTGAAAAATGAAAATCTGCATTTAAAAAATTTTTGTGAAGGAGGGGGACCAAATGTGAAATTCAAGGAATTGTGGAATTGAATCCTGTAAACTAAAAGGAAACAAACAAATTAATAAATTAAAAAAATTTTTGTGTGATTCTAACAGTATGATGCAGAGCATGCTTTAGAAGGATCTTAGACATTTCTTCACAAGTCTCATCGGAATGTTACTCAAAATCTAGGGTTTTGTTAATATAATAAATTTCCTCTTCTGAAGGAAACAGTGACATCCCTTGGTTCACATTCTAACTCTCCAGGGTCTTTTTCTTTAGAATCTGTTGTATCCCTGGAGCCAGTTTGGTCTGGCCCTGCTCCTCTGAGTTAACAGCTCACTGCAAACTCTTTAACGTAACTATTACTTTACAAAGTTCCACTCAATTCAACAAATTCATAAAGTGCAAAATGATGGGCAGTGTGACTGTGGATTGAGAGCTAGCAGATAGATGGAGAGCCAAGGAGTCAGAAAAAGGAGAGGGGGAAAGGCATGCAGCCACCAACATTTACTAACAGTGTGACCCTGAGCAAACTCACCTAAATTCTAAAAGCTCCAGGCAACTCTCTAAATTACAGAGCTGTCCCTCTTTGTGGATAAGGAAATATTCACAGCATATTTTAAATCACAGGTCCAGCCCAACACATACATCCAATATGTGCAAGACATATTCCCACTCACAAAACTTGAGCATTATATTAATGTTTTCAGCAAAGCTAGTCACTTCTTAAAATAGCTAGCATATATATAGTGTATAGTGCTTTAAGATTTGCAAAGCACAGTACACATCTTATTTGATCTTTTATATTATACCATCAGGACCCTAAGAAGTCATGGCTCCATTTCTTCCTCTAAATAACTGAACATCAAATCCCAATATAAGCCTCGGTCATCTGATATCTAGAATACAACTCAATTCTGCTTCCTGGACACTTTCCCCTCCAACTCCAAACTGCAGTTACCAAAATTATCTTTGGTCCTATCAACTCTCTCCAAAACATTTTACTGCTCCCACAATCCTTCTATTAATGCAAGTTATCTGCCTTGGGCTTACATGTCCTCAAGCAATCAAGCAGTAGAGAGAGACATCATCTTTCATCTTTCCCCACACCCTCATTCCTAGCCCTGGTTATTCCAGCTCCCACTCCCTGGAGCACCTGTCTATGATTACTCACAACCTAGTTCTTCGTACACTCCCTTCAAAATTCACCTCAAAGCTACTTTCCTCTGGGGGCTCAAGTCAGTCAGGAAAAGGCACAGAGGGAAGTTTCAACATTAAAGGGTCCAAAATTACTCAGCTGGAGGGATTGGGATAGAGGAGGCTAAGGAAAAATAAGGAAACTGCCAAGATCTCGAACGTGACAAGTGAAGATGTGAAACCTTGGAGAGGAACAAGAAAACTTCGAATGGGGAAGTCCAACAAGCATTTACTAAATGCTTACCTACCAAGCATCAGGCACTACGTTAAAGGAGGCTCAGGTAAGAGGCTTCCCAGAAAAGGGCTGAAGAGGATGGTTTAGAGCAGGGGCGTAAGAGTTTCATTAGACTTAGGAAAGGGAGAACAAAAGGCATTTGGGGTTCTTCCTGGGCTGGAGACAAGGGAACCAAGGGTCGATGGGTGGGGTAGAAGGGGAGTAATTGAGAAGATTCCGGAGCCAGGCCTGGGCCGGGGTGGAACCCGGGAAGGCCACTGGGCTGGGCTGGTGAAGGGGAGCTACGGGACTGGCCTTGGACATAAGGGACGGCGGCGACTAGGAGGGAGGCCGGCCAGGAAAGGGGAAAGGAAAACCGCAGGCCAGGGTCGGGCCGAAGGCCTGGAGAGGTTGCGGGACAGGGCCTGGGTCGGGGAGGAAGGACCACGGGAGCGGGTGCCAGCTGCCAGGTGCCGGTGCCAGACCACATGCCCTCCGTAGCTGGGGGTCGGGCTCTCACCATTGTGCCCCTCGCTGAAGCGCCGTCCTCATCAAGGCCCCGAGCTCGGATTTTTGCGTCTCCGCGTCCGGCCGCTGCCCGCAACCTCCGCCTTCCGCCATCTCCTTCCCCAGCTCCGGCCCGGCCGGCCCGGACATCCGCCTGGCGCACAGCGCGCTTCGCGCCGCGCCCCACGCGCCGCACGCACGCACGCACGCACGGAGCGTTGCGCACAGCACCGCCCACGCGCCCCGCCTCCCTCCCCAGCCGCGCCCCGCCCCGCCCTGCGCGACAGTCCGACGCCACGCCCAGTCCGCGTGCCCTGATGCCGGGCACGCGCTTCTAGGGAGGGGCTGGGAGAAAGGCGGAAGAGAACGAGAGAGCGGGACCGCGCAGCTAGGGCGGCTGGGCGGAAGGGCGGCGACCCCGGGCGGGGAGCTGGGCTCAAAGCCTGAGCCTCCGAGCCACGCCCGGCCCCTCCCCCACGGCCCTCTCCTCGGCCTTCCCCCACCCCTGCTATTTCCTGGTCTCCAACCGACGTTTCCTCTCTCCCTTCCCCCCGAACCTGGGGCTCCGGATCCCCGCAAAGTTGGGTCCTCTCACTCCCCACAGCCACCTAGGGCAAGTTGCCGTAACTGTTTCGGGTTCAGATGAACCCCCACCCCAGGAAGTCCCTTCCCGCTGTGACCTTGGGTGATTAAGGGAGAATAGAAAGAAAGAAAGAAGCAAATGTCTGCTGGGATGCCCGAGTCTAGGGCTTCCTGGTCTTGCCCCTGCCTCCCGTTTCCGCTCCCTGAGCTCGTGGCATCGCCCCTGCCATCCCAGCCCCAACCAAGCACGCAGCGGCTTTGCGGTTTCTGCCACCATCCCAACCCTCTCCGGGAGCCCGGGGCACGCGCGCACCCACACACACACGCACCCCACTTTTGTGCCTGCGCTGGCTGAGAACCTCCCCCCGCAATATGTGGCTGCCCCCCGAAATTTTTTAGAGCTGCTTTCGGCGCACTATTGCAAGGAGCACATTGGAAGGAAACCTTGTTTGTCCTTTGCCTGGGGATAAAAAGGAAGTTAAGAAGAAAACACCGTTGGGCTCGAAATGAGAGAGGAGGACAAGGGACCACCTTCTTAGGATGTGAGTGAAAGGATGGCAGACTGGTATACCGATACATCTCAACAAGATAGCTGCATGAAAGATCGTCCCAAGACTGCCTCCCTTTAAAGTCTAGCCGTTTTAATGCGGGGTTTAAGCATGCTTGGCAGAGAAGATAAATGTATGGGTTGTATATATGCATTCATTTCTCATTGTTTGAGCCTCTTTTACAACCCTAGGTATAGATGAGATTTAAAAAAAAAAAGTGAAGTTCCTACCCTCAAGAACCTTAAAATGTAGCAGAAGAAATAAACCCCAAAAAACAAAAGCCCTCAAACCCAAAACTATCATATGAGAAGTGCCACCAGCAAAAGAGTGGAATTGTTACAGTGGAGTCCATAGAAGGACTTCTTAGAGGAAGAAGGCTCTGAACTGGGCCTTGAAGGAGAGCTAGGATTTCAACAGGTGGAGATGGCAATCACTTAGAATTTGGAAGAGTTCTCAGGTAACCTCAGAGGTCATCTAAAGCCAACCCTCCCATTTTACAGATAGAGAAACTTAAGGTTAAAAACCGAGGTGATGACACAGGGCTTGAAGAGAAGTTGAAAATCATCTAGGCCAGGGATTTTCAAAGACAAGAGGCCTTGAGATCAAAGCTATTTTCATAATAACATTAAGGTGTTTTGGTTTCTAATATGGCAAATATCAATAGCTAAAGCTACATATTAAAAAAAAAGGCCCTTTAACACATCCTCAATAATTGTTAAGAGTGTAAAAGACCAAAAAGTTTGAAAAAGTCTAAGCTAGTTGCCCAGCCCTCTCAGGTCATCCATCCATGAGAGAAAACTGAGATAAAGAACAATTAAATACTTCCTCTTTATGGGTGATAAATGGGTGACGTGGGAAACACTGGCACAGGACCACCCAGCATGGCATGCGCTCATCAGAGAAGGTGCTGTGCTCTTCCGAGCAAAGCAGAACTGTAGTAGCTCAAAAGAAACTCAAGATTCGAAAATTTAAAGAATCCACCCCAAATGTTCATATGGACTATTTGTACCGGACCTGTGGTAGAACATTCAGAGCTCATATTGGTCTGATGAGCCACAGTCAGACACTCTAGCATAGTGAGGTCATTTTGGTACTCTTCAAGTATGAAGGACAACTACCAAATGGGAAAGCAGGATTTGAACCTAGGCTCTCTGACTCTGTGCTGATCAATGGAATGAAACCCAAGGGTTTATCGGTCTAGAAAGCTATTCAATTATAAACACTAAAATGTTAAACTTTTCAAAAGGGAATAAATGTAGTTTTTATAAATAACAGTAAATGGCACAGCCTGTGTCATCAGCCCTTCCCTCCCTAATACATCTACTTTCTTGTGAAAAAGTGAAAAATTTTGAGAGGGCTAGGTGTCGAAGTGAATTGAGCACTGGCCTTGGAGTCAGGAGGACCTAAGTTCAAATTCGACCTCAGACACTTAACACTTACTAACCATGTGACCTTAGGCAAGTCACTTAATCCCAAATGCCCTGCCGTCCCCCATCAAAAATAAAAAGCCAAAAAAAGTAAAAAAAAAGTGAAAAAGCATTCTGTAAGAAGAAGTTGTCCATATTATTAACATTACAAATGAAAGAGAATTGGGCTTGCAACCTGAGTTCTGAATCTCTATTCCAGAGAAGTGTCTGAGATGAAAGGACCTCTCAACCTATCCTTTTACCAACAATTTCTTCCTAAATCAGTTTCTCTTCTGTTCCATTTATACTGACAACCACAGACTCATAAGAAGGACAAATTCCTGGGAGAGCTCCTAAAAATGAGGACAAAACCTAATTAAATGCACATTTCAGAAAATCTATATTAATCAGCTCTTTGAGATACTTAGAAGTGGCTACAAAGAATAGTGTGGCAGTTGTATCTTGTCCTTTTAAAATATAAATTTTGTGAATGGAAGAAATCACACAGAAACTGATTGACAAATAAGCCCAGATATCAAGTGGTGAGCTTGAGGATGGCCTGATAACATTAACATGAGTTTATGTAGTGCTTTAAGGTATACAAAACATTTTCCTCGTATTAACATTATTATTGGAGATTTGTGTGATTTATGGCCCACCTTCTCCAGGTCAGCTGATCATTTTCTAATTAAGACTGTGATGGATATAAAGAAACATAGGGCCAACAGATCTGGCCAGTGTGTTGGTCTCAGGGCTTGTGTATCCAACAAGTCACAAATACTTAGCAAATTGATACTAAGGATTACTGCTATCACAAATATAGGATCACATCAACAAGTCCTGTAGTTCCAAATTCTTAGAACAGGGGTTATCAGCCTTGGGTGCACAGACAGATTTCAGTTGGTACATGAACTTGGATGAGAAAGAAATTATGCTTTTGCTTTCACTAGCATCAAACTGAAATTTATCATTTTCTTCAATTTTTTAAAGACAGACTTTCAGGAGTACATAGGCTTCACCAATCAGTCAAAGGAGTCTATTCCACAGAAAACATTAAGAGCCTCTGCCTTAGATAATCAAGTACTTGCCTTGATTCTTATTAGCAGCATTCTCAGGTCATAACTAACTTGACTATTATAACAGAAAGGTACAAGATTTGTATGTGTAGGCTATACCAGATTGCATGCCATCTTGGGGAGGGGGGAGGGAAGGGAGGGAGAAAAAGATTTGGAACTCAAAAATCTTATAAAAGGGAATGTTGTGGGGTGGCTAGGTGGGGCAGTGAATAGAGCACCGGCCCTGGAGTCAGGAGGACCTGACTTCAAATCTGGCCTCAGACACTTAACACAAAAACTAGCTGGGTGACCTTGGGCAAGTTACTTAACCCCAAGTGCCCTCCAAAAAAAAAAAGTACAAGATTTGGAGACAAAACACAGGGTCAAATTTTAGTTTTGCTATTTATTACCTATATGTCCTTGGGTATGTCATTTTCCTTCTTTACGCCCTAGTTTCTTCATCTGTAAAATTAATGGGTTCAGAGGGAGAAATAACCAAAACTCAACACCATATAATTATAATAACCAAGTTTGGCATTGAAGAAAAGATGAGTAAATGCATTTTCCTTATTTGTAGAAGTAGAGGGAGAAAGTGTCCATGGGTGTGGAACATTGCATATAATATCTGGGTTTTTTATGTATTGATCAGTTTGCTTAATTTAAAATTTTTTTTTCCTCTGTGGAAAAATAGATACCCTAACGTACTATTAGGATGATTGTGAACGGATTCAACCATTCTGGAGAACAATTTGGAACTATGCCCAAAGGGTTATAAAATTGTACATATTCTTCAACCCAGCAATACCACTATTAGGTCTGTATCCCAAAGAGATCAGAGAGAAGGGAAAAGGACCTATATGTACACAAATATTTATAGCAGCTCTTTTTGTGATGTCAAAGAACTGAAAATTGAGAGGATGTCCATCAACTGGGGAATGGCTGAACAAGTGGTGTATATAATTGTGATGCAATACTATTGTGTTATAAGAAAGGATAGAGGGCAGCTAGGTGGCACAGTGAATAGAGCACAGGCCCCAGAGGCAGGAGGACCTGAGTTCAAATCTGGCCTCAGACACTTAACACAAAAACTATCTGTGTGACCTTGGGCAAGTCACTTAACCACAATTGTCCTCCAAAAAGCAAAAAGAAAAAAAAAAGAAAGGATGGAGCAGGATGGTTTCAGAAAAACCAGGGGAGGCTTATGCGAACTGATACAAAGTGTAATGAACATTGTACACAGTAACAATAATATTATCACAATGATCAACTGTGAAAGACTTAGCTACTCTGATCAATACAATGATCCAAAACAATTTCAAAGGACCCACAATGAAAAATACTATACAACTCCAGAAAAAGAACTGATGAAATCTGAATGCAGATTGATGCATACTTTTTTTTTCACTTTCTGTACATGTTTTGCTTTTAATAAAAAAGGTTGTTGAAATTTTTGTTTTTTGCAACATGGCTAATATGGTTTGCATGACTTCATTTGTATAACTGATATATTACACCCATATTCAACGGGTGGAGGAGGAGTGGGAGAGAGGGAGAGAATTTGGAACTAGAGTGCTCTTAAAAAATTGCATGACTGAAAATTTTAAATAAAGGTCTAGCATCCAGAATGAGGGATCAGGATCAGGATCAGATAGTATCATTTTTAAACTGTTGTGGCCATAGCATAGCTAGAATGTAATGCCATAGCCTACTAGTTGGTCTACCTACCCATAAATCTCTCCTCACTCTAGTTCATCCTCTACTCTCAATGTAATCTTCCTTAAGCACAAGTCTGACTATGTCATCCCCCCCACTCAATAAAATCCAATGACTCTGTATCACCTCCAGGATCAAATGTAATAAAATCCTTGTGTTCAAACCCCTTTGTAATCTGTCTTCTCCTTTCCAGGTTTTATACACATTACACCTCTCTACACACATTGTAATCCAGTGACAATGGCACTTTTTGTGACTGTCCTCTGTGCCTAGAAGGCTCTCTCTCCTCATCTCAATCTCCTGGCTTATCTGACATCCTGCCAGTCCTAGCATTTGGTTGCCCAGAGAAATTCATCAGTATTGTACCTCAGTTTCATGATAGCATGCTTCCCCTGGTTCTACAGGAAGTCTTTCTCAAACCTTCTTAATTCTAATGCCCTCCCTTTGTTGATAATCTCCAGTTTATCCTGTGTGTAACTTGATTGTACATAGTTGTCTGTATATTGTCTGCCCCCATTAGACTACTCCATGAGCCCCTTGAGATCAAGAACTATCTTTTACTGTTTTTTGTATTCCTAGCACCCAGTGCAGTGTTTGACACATAGTAGACGCTTGAGAAATGTTTATTGTCTAACCTAAAGGGAAATTTTTCTAATAATTAGAGACCCAAAGATGAAATAGGTTCTGATACAAGGGACTTAGTCACCCTTAGTCAATGGGCTCAGTCTGTAGAGTTTGGACTTGGTGACTTCTGAGGCCCCTTCAAACCCTAAGATTCTGTGATTCGATATGAGAGGGAAAACCTTAGACTGACACTTCTCAGGCATGGCAGAAACAAAAGAGCTTATGAGGAGGTTGGACTAAATGACCTCTGAAGTACTATCCAACTCCAAACTAGGAAGGGGCCATCATCATTTTATAAAGTCTGTTATACAGGAAATAAATTATCTAGGGAGGTGACTGAGGAAAAGATGATAAATGAATTTAATTGAACATAATTATAGAAAAGCAAGTCCATTTTTTTTTGTTTCAGGAACTTGTGCCCTTGGGCGGATACCATTCCCTTTCACTCATTATTTCAAATTCTTATCTCTGTGGCACCTGCACTCTAGAATAAACAGTGTTATATTTGGGGAGGGAAGGCTGGGTGCCATTTGGGGGAGGAGAAAAAAATTGTTTAGTTCTCTTGACCAATTCTAGTATCACAAAAATATATGTGTTAGCAATTCAGAATAGTACGGGGAAAGAGCATTGACTCAGAGGACCTGAATTCAAATCCCACTTTTGATGCTTACTATCTGTGTGACCATGGCCAACTTTATGGTAAAGAGGAGGGTTGATAGAATCATCTCTGCCTGAGCCGAGGAAATGAGACCCCAAACATTTTCTATATATTTTTTTTAGTGATCACTCTATTCCATAACAAATCAAAGCAAAACTTTCACAGAAAATCAAGGTACAGCATTCACAATATTACAACTTATCACAGAAAATCACAATATAATATTCACAATATAGTCTCAAAGTACAATAGTCAAAGTCTTCCCATCACAGGGCAATTAAGTTAACTCAATCAGTCACTTATCAGCAACAATCATATAATAGTCAAAGTCTTCCACTCGTGGGGCACACTTGATTAACTCAATCAGTCACTTATTCAGCAATCAATTACCAAGTATCATACACAAAACCCTCCACCCTTTAGGTCATTAGTAAACTATAATTCCATAATTACTCAGTACCCAAGGAGAGGTCTTTTCATCTTGACTTGGGGCCTGTTCTCAGATTCCCTGGATCCCCTTCCATAGTCCCAGATTCTACCTGGATTCACTAGACTGTCACCTGGGGTCAATGGCAGACAGCTCCCAGTTCCTTGTCCAGCTGTCTGGGTAGGTCCTGCTCCACACTGAAGTTCACAGGGTCTGGTCCATGTTAGATCCTTCACCATTTCTGCTCCAGGGAATTCAAGGCTCAATCAAGCCACAAACAAAATCTCAACATCCCAGTCATGCTTCCTCAGTCACCTGGGCTCCTGGCTCCTGGGCTCCTGGCCTCCTGGCTCCTGGTTCCTGGCTCCTGGCTCCTGGCTCTCCGGATCCTGTTCAGAAGAAGCTCCACCACCACAAGTTCTCAGGAAATTTTGACTCAGTCCTCCATTTTCTCTTCTGTAGCTGTTCTGCCACCAGATCCTGGTCTCAAAAAATTCTGCACATTTTCTATGTTTCATCTGTTAGGCACTTCTAAAAACAGGAAACTAGCAAACAATAAACTATTTTACCTGTGGGAAAAACAAAAATAAAATGAGGAGGTTGAACTGGTTAACCACTCAAGTCCCCTCTATTTTTTTTCTTTTTGCTTTTTTTGGAGGGGGGAAGGTAGGACAGTTGATTATAAGTGACTTGCCCAAGGTCACATAGCTAGTTTTGTGCTGTGTCTGAGGTTGGATTTGGACTCAGGTCTTCCTGACTCCAGGGCTGGTGCTCTATTCACTGCTCCACTTAACTGCGCCTGTCTCCCTCTCTTTAGACCCAGACATAGGACCTTTTAGTCCTATGATCCTAAGCTTCAATTTTCACATAGTGCTAAAATGAGAAATGTACATGATTTTTAATAAGTGAGTGATGAATGGATGCTATATAGTGCCTTCCCTCAATGAGCTAACAAACTAATTCAGTCAAATAAATGCCAAAAAACATTATTCAAGAATCCTTTTCTGAGTCCCCTAGCTCTTAGCTCTCCCCATCTATTTGTATTTATTTTATATATCCTTTATTTAAATGTCTGTGAATTATTGCATTGTATCCTTCAAGCAGAATATAAGCTCCTTCTGGACAGGGCTTCACTTTTGTATCTCCAGCACATGGCACATGGCACATGGCCTGACCCACAAGTACTTAATGAATACTTATTGATTTGCTTACAGTCAAACACAGAAAAGCAGGAATACATAATATATGTCAGAATGGCAGAATGAACTGTCCTAAAGGAAGGTGGGGGAAAGATAGCCCTATGATACCAGTTTATTCTTCAGATCCTGTGGAGATTGAAGCAAAGGTAAGTTATTCACACCTCTTCTCCCAAAAGGTGTTTCTTTAATGCTAAGCTGAGCAGTTTTTCCATGTGTTATTGCCCAGGATACTTCATTCACCTTAGAAGGCCTTTTTTCCACTTTCAAAAACCAGCTGGAATTTCTGGTTCTTCTGGGAATGAGGACAAAGACTTAGCTTGTATTTATTTGTCTGTTGTGGTCATTGTTGTCATTGTTGTCTGACAAGTCTTTTGTTCTTGATGAGGACCATGATATCAGGGAGGTGAGGCTAAGACAGGCAAGTGAATAGGATTTAAGTTAAATAACCTTGCAAGGTTATCAGCCTTACTTTCTTCTCCAGAGCCATCTGGGTTCAGTGGCAAAATATAGACTATGACAACTGGAGATGGCCCTCTGTCTGAAGTGGTGCTAAAGAATGAATGAATGAAGCATTTATTAAGCACTTACTGTGTACAAATCACTGTGCTCAGAGACAGAAGGAGTTGAAGGGACTTGTGCCTAGATATGAATAGAGCAGGAAGAGTGAAATGGAGGATCTGAAACCCTGAAGGAAGAAGAAAAACAAGGGGGAAGGGTCGGTATTGCCTGGAGCTGAAGCAGGTGAACAATTAAGGGAGGTGGTCTCCCATATGGGAGCTCACATAACTTACCAGCTTTTTTTTTTTTTTGCACAAAGATCCTATCAGGCAGACAAGGTTATCATTATCCCCATTTTGCATATGGGAGAAATGAACATCAGAGAAGTGAAGTGTGTGTCCAGGGACATACAGCTAGGAAATGACAGAATTCCAATCCAAGCCAATAAGAATTTATGAAACCATTACTGCTTGCAAGATACTGCAATAGAAATAAAATGTAAGGTTCTTGAGGGCAAAGACTGTTTAAAATTTATCTTTGTATACTTAGCACTAAGTACATAATAACACAATAGATACTTAATAAATACTTGTTATATAGATGCTATTTTGAATCAGGAGGAATGAAGAGAGAGAAACAGGGATAGAGAGAGATATTCACAAAGGAAAACATGAAAGCTTCTCTGGTGCATGATCTGATTCTTGAAGGAAGCTAGGAATTCTAAGAGGTAGAGAAGTGAGAAGGAATGTATTCTGGGCATGAAGTAAAGTTTGACTTTGGTAAAGGCACAGAGATGGAAGATAGCACATCAAATTTAGGAATTAGCAAATAGGCCAGTTTTCCTGGAATATGGAGTGTGAAATAACCTGGAAAAATTAAGTAATTTGTTTTGCTTAACTATGTTATATGGACTTTGTTTTTCTTTCTTTTTCAGCTAGGACAAGGGGCAAGGTAAGGGAAGAAGGTGGATTTGGGGTAATTTAAGAAATTAAGTTTATTTAAAAGAAAAGAAAGAAACCTGGAAAGGTAAACTGGAGTCAGAATGCACATGGGGGGGAGGGGCTGGGAAATGTCAAGCTAAGGAGTTTGATAGCTACTCTGGAAATAAGTTTTGCATAACTTTACATGTATAATCAATATCAAATTGCTTGCCTTCTCAAGGAGGGGGGAAGGGTGTGAGGGAGGGAGAGAATTTGGAACTCAAAATTTTTAAAAATGGTCATTAAAACTATTTTTTTATTCATAATGTATTTATTGATCTCTTGCTCTCTATCCAAACATTGTGCTAGGTTCTGTGGGGGCTGCCAAAGAGATAAAAGCTGCAATCCTTATCCATGAGAAGCTTATTGTTGATTCTTTTTTTTTTTGAGTATTTGTTATAGTTTATTAATTTGTTTGTTTACTTTTAGTTTACAAGATTCAATTCCACAATTCCTTGAGTTTCATATTCTGTCCTCCTCCTTCACCCCCCCCCCTTCCTTGGCGGCATACAGTCAAGTCTAGGATCTGTAAATACTTTCACATTAGACATCAGTCAGGTTATAAAGACTATTAAAACTATTTTGCACGGAAATGGAAATGAAATAAAAATATAATTTTTTTAAATGCTAAAGAGTTTGTATTTTATCCTAGAGGCAGGAGGAAGCCACTTAAAGTTTTTAAGCAGGTGGCTTGTTTATGCTATCCTGAAATTAATTAGTGATTTTGAGTCTACTGTGCTTTCTATTAATTCAGGCTGCTTCTTGCACTTCTTTGAAATTAATACAAACAAGAGAAGGGCATAATCAATCATTTAACATCTCTTTATTGTCATGATATTTGCATTGTCTTGATCCCTAAGGCCTCCTTGGATGTAGAAATTGCCTGAGGTTCCTCCTAAAGTATAAATCATAGATTTAGAGATAGAAGAGACCTTGGAGGTCATCTAATCCAATTCTCTCATTTTTCAAAGGAGAAAACTGAGGTGTACCAGCTAGGTGGTCCAGTGGCAGAGTGCTGGGGCTGGAGCTAAGAAGTCTTGAGTTCAAATCCAGTCTCAGATACTAATTGTGTGTCCCTGGGCAAGTTATTTAGCCTTCTCTCAATTTCCTCATCTGTAAAATGGGTATAATAACAACAATCTCCAGAGCTATTTTAGAATCAAATGAGATGATATCTGTAAAGCACTTAGCACAGTGCCTGGCACATAGCAGGCATTTAATAAATGCTTGTTTCCTTCCCTCCCTCCTTACCCAGGTTCTCACATTGGATGTGAGTTAAAGAGTTAGAACTCAAATTTAGGTTAGGCCCTCTGCTTCTAGATGTAGGGTACTTTCCACACCAGGCTGAGTCCTTAGATAACACTTATAAAATATCATCCTTAATGTCCTTTGTTAATAGGTTTTAGCCCTTTCTTCAGTGACTGGGAGGAAGGAATTGTATATCAATCAACAAGCATCCATTATTTGCCTGTCACTGTGCTAGGCAACAGGGACACATATACAAAGAATGAAACCATATTTATGCTGGACAGACATACTTGTGCTTACATTCTGGGGGAGAAGGGGAGAGACAACAAGTACATATGTAAGCACATACAGAATAAGAAAATAAATAAATACAAGTTAGTTAAATAGAAGGTATTTTGGGAGGGGGTCAGCTAGCTGTTGGGGGTGGGAATCAGGAAAGGCTCCATGTAGAAGTAAATAATGTTTTGGAGTTTATTCTTTAAGGAAAAGAGGATTTTGTGAGGTGGAACTAAGGGAGGGAGCTTATTCTAGGCATGCAGGAAAACCTGTGCAAATACATATAAATGGAAGATGGAATGCTATGTATGAGATGGAGAAAAGCCCAGTTGGGGAGCATCACAGATCGTGAGAAACAGACTAATATATGGGTACAGAGCAAGGTTGGAAAGGGCTTTAAAAACAAAAGAGTTTATATTAGAGCTTAGAGGGAACCAGTGGGGTTTAATGAGTTGGGAAGGGGCATGATCATACCTGTGCTTTAGGAAAATCACTTTGGTGGCAGTGCACAGAATGGATCAGAATGAGGAGAGACCTGAAGAAGGAAGGCTAGTTAAGAGGCCATTGTTTCCTCATAGCTAAAAAGTGATGAAGGCCTGAATTAAAGTAAGGTGATGGTTGTGTGAGTAGAGAGAAGCAGTCAGATGTAATAGATGCAGTAGAGGCAGAAAAAAAAATCAATATTTGTCAACTGATTGGATATGTGGATGAGGGAGAACAAGTAATTGAGGGATAGTGCTGAAGTTACAAACCTGGGAAAATGGAAGAATGGTGACTACTTTAATGGACATAGGGAAGTTTAGGATAGGGGTCGATTTGGTGGGAAGGGGTAAGATAATGAGTTACATTTTGGATATGTTGATTTTGAGATCTCTCTGCAACATCCATTTGAAATGTTCAGTAGGCAGTTAGCGATATGAGACTGAAATTTAGGGGAGAAATTAGTGTAGTACATAGAGATATGGGAGGCATCTGCATAGAGATGATAATTAAACCCATGGAAGCTGATGAGGTCACTGAGAGAGAGAGAATAGAGTGAGAAGAGAAGAGGACCTATGACAGAGCCTTGGAAAATACTCACAGGGAACATGGTATCCAAGATAAGAAGGAATAGTGAGACAAGTAGCCAAGGAAAAAGGAGAGTAAAAAGACACAGAGAGACAAACACACCAAAGAAAAGGTGGTCAACAGTGTTCAAAGCATCAAAGTTTGAAAAGGATTCAGAATGAGAAAAGACTGTCAGATTTGGCAATAGAGATGATTGGTAACTTTGGAGAGAACTTTGGAGACCTTTTAGTTGAGTGCAAATTTGGTCAGAAACAAGATTATGAAGGGTTATGAAGTGAGTGAGAGAAGAGAGCATATAGACATCTTTTTTCATGGAGTTTGGCTGAGAAAGGAAGGAGAAATATAGGACAATACCTTGAGGGAAAAGTAGTGTCTAGTGTAGTTTTAAGGATAGAAGAGACTTGGGCATGTTTGAGAGCACTAGGAAACAAGTACATAGGAAGAGGTAAAAGATCTAAGTCAAAGAAGGGATATTTGAGGGTATAATCTGGAGAAGATGAGAGGGGATAGGATCAAGTGCACATGTACAGTGGCTGGTGGTGGCAAAGAAGACCACCTCCTTTTCAGAGATTGGAGTAAAGGAGGAGATAGTGGGCAGTGATGTCAAAGGGTTTTGAAAAGAATAGAATAGGAGAAGAGGTAGCTCAGGTTGAATGGCCTCATTTTCTCAATGAAGAGGAGAGATCCTCAGCTGAGAAAAGGGAAATGGAGGTATGAGGAGAAAAGAGGAGGTAGGGAATAGCTTCTATGGGGAGTGATATTGGGAATAAATTATGGGTAAATAAAAAGATTGCCATGCTGTAGTGAGAGCCCAGTTGAAGTAGGATGATATTGAATTTATTAGATGCCCAGCTAGCACAATTGTGTGACTCCTATGATTCCGTTCAACAAGACATAAATAGGAGCACAGCAAGGTAGATGATGGAAGCAACCTAGAACAGAGATTTGGTAGAGGATGAGTGGTGGTAGGAAAAGGGGGTAAGGATTTGGGAATAGAGGACATTTTTACTTGAATTGACTAACTAAAGTGTTGAAATTGGAAAAGAACGAGAGTGAAGTCAGAGTGGGGTAATGACTCAAGAAAGTACTAAGGAGCACAGAGACTAGAGGTTATGGTGAGGGTAAAAAATAGGTTTAAAGATAGATAGAATAATTAGAAAGTTATGGTCATGTAGAAAAATGTCAGTTTTTGCTTAAGAAAGTGGAAGAAATATAAGTGATGATGAGATCCAGGATATGACAATCTTTATATGTAACTGGGGTAGAGTGAGAGAACAATGGTAAACCAGGCACTGAACTCCCTGAGAAAGAAATGACCTGGGGACCTGCATTTGACAAATTAGGACAATTTGGGTTGAGTAGAAAACTTTAATAGAATAAACTTCAAAAGAGAAGAAGTTGCTGAATGATGGTGGTAAAGAGAGAGTCTGGAAATGGCAGTGGGGAGCCAGCGACAGTATTCTGCCTCTCTTACTGGGATCACTATGTGCTGACCATTATTTGACTGCCCTGTGGGGAGCAATATAGGAACTTTATACACTAAATTCTGCCTGTCCAGCAACATTCTTTTTAAAAAATTTTTTTTATTTTAAACAAGAAGTTTATTTAAACAACAAGATGTTTGACTTGAAGGGCAAACTATCTAGGATCAATTTCTTTATAGTAATTTATCCCTACTGAGAGACAGAGATTGCCCTACATGTAACATCTACATACAAAAAAGTTATAAAATTGTCCTTGGTTTTACAATGATAAAAGAAAAACATTGAAATTATCCAATCAAACAAGGTATGCAAGAATTTTTTTGTGGGGTTTTTTTTTTGTTGTTAAACAGTGAGAGCAAAATAACTTACTCCAGCAACATTCTTAGCACTCTCTAGAGTTTCTGAATCATAATGGGAAGCTGGCCTACGGCAGCTCCAGGTAGAGCTGGACGATCCCCTCCTCCTCAAACAAGTTAGGCAGGTCCCCAGAAACCCCCAGACCAGCAGCACTAGCAAAGGACAGTGGACACAGATTAACGGAGCCATTGCTCTCTATATAACATCTGCCCATGGTTTCATAAGACCTAACTAGACAACTACAGAGGACATAAGGACATAAGACTACAGCCAGGTACCTTGGCTGTAGGCTATAGTGATAGACACTAGTCTTTGAATTAGAAGTTAGTAGCCATGTGATTCAGTGAACTAGTCAGCTCCCTTCTCTGAAACTGTTTCTATATATTTCATCTATAAAATGAGAATAATGAAAAGAATGACCCGTGTCTCAAGGTTATTGTGAACCTTACCATATTATAGAACAGTGAACTATTATTTTCTTGTATAATTGCACCTTTGTGGATGTAACACCAGCTGCTATGGATAAGCATATGTATTCCCAGGGATTGTTCACAAAATATAATAAACTCTCCTCTTCCGAGACAAAACCAAAGTATTTATTTGGGACATTGCTATTAGGATACCAGAAAGCAAGTTTTAGCAAGGTACTCATCAACAGTCCCTCTGGAGTACCTTGCTAAAACTTGCTTTCTAAAACTTGCACAGACATCCCAAGCATTCTCTCTGTCAAGCCTCCCCACAAGCAAGTTCCCCTAGGCAAGTTCTTCCTTTCCCTCCTTTCTCAGCCCCTGTGTCTCTCTCTGCCCACACCTTTCCCTCCAAGAAATACAATATATATTGTACTTGATTGGCTTAGTGCAGAGAAGTTTGGAAATCAGCACTTAATCGGAAAGGTGTGGGCATCCCTGTGGCCCAGAGCCAAATTGGCTCTGACCCAAGGCTACATGTAAGGCCTATTAATGGGTGGGAAGATCTTATATCCCATTAATCTTATAGTGGAAAGGGATGGGGCAGCAGTAGCCTCCTCAGAATCCTACCATTCTAAAGATGAACCTGATCCATTTTGTGTAAGAACCAGGTCAGAACCATGATCAGATTCTTCTAAATTTGAGTCCATTGCTTCCTTCAGTATACCACCTTGCCTTCTCTAAAATTAGAAAAACAAAACAACCCATCTTGGCCTCTCTCATCATCCCTACAACAGATGATTGTAGGCTGATTGAAAGGGTATGATTCCAAAGCCTTGATCTTGGAGCCAGGTGGCCCAATTTCAAGCTCCAGCTCTGCTGCTTCTTACATATGGGACTTTGGGGCAAGTCATTACACCTCTGTCAGTTTCAATTCAGTCATCTGTCCAATCAAGGGGTTGGACTAGACTAGAAAATCTTTAGGGTTTTTGTAGCTCTGAAATTCTGTCTGTCAGAACTCTGGCTTGGGCAGATGGGTTAACTACAGCCTCTTGGGCAAAAGGGGGTCATGGCAAGATACAGGGATGTTCAGAAATAAGCACTGATAACTTTAGTGATCCCAGGCTACTGCACTAACTTGAACCCTTATATACACTCCAATTTCACATTACCCATGATGGGAGGGAGGGAAGTACCAGGGCAGGTAATGCAGAAGTAATTTAAACTTGGTCTGGACATGTCTCACTGTGATTTTTCTCAGGAGTTTTGCCTTTCTAATTAAATTTTATTTTTTTTCCTACCTTCCTTCTCCCCCACTGATTAAAAAAAATCCACCTTGTAACAAATAAATATGGTCAAATAAAACAAATTGCCACGTTGGCCATGTCCAAAAACTGTATGTCACACTCTTCATATTGGCTCATCCCTTCTTTGTTAGGAGGTGGGTAGCATTTTTATTATTGTTCCTCTGGAATCATGCTTAATCATTGTGTTGATCAGAGTTCTTAGGCTTCAAAAATCATTCATTTTCTACAATGTTACTGTATAAATTGTTCTGTTTGTAAGTCTTATCAGATTTCTCTCAAACTTTCATCATTTTGTACACAAAACAATAGCATTACATTTATATTCTATAATTTGTTGAGCATTTCCTCAATTGATGGTATTCCCGTAGTTTTTAGTTCTTGGATGCTATGACAAAAAGAACTGCTATAAATATTTTTGGTACATATAGGACCTTTCTTTTCTCTTTGCTCTCAATGGGTTATAGACCTAGCAATGGTACTACAAAGTCAAAGAGTATGCACAGTCCTAATTAAACTTTACATTGTATATTAGAGAATCAGGATGATATAGTCCCTTAGTATCAAACTCAAATAGAAAATGATCCTTGTGGGCACATATTGACTTAGAAAACTACACAGTAACATCATCTATGTTTTATTGAATTTTGGTTTATTTTATCAATTACATTTTAATCTGGTTCAGTTGTACGGAGGAATTTTGCTGGCCAAATGCAGCCTTTGAGGACCCTGGTGTAATGGATAAGACTTGGTCCTTGACACCAGGAAGACTTGTATTCAATTTTACTTCTGATACTTAGAGGCTGTGTGACCTTGGGCAAATCATATAATTTCTCTGTGCTCCCTGGCAACTCTCAAATATAAATTGCAGAGAATTTGCTTTGCTAGAGAGAGATTTCTTCCACAAAAGGGACTTTCCTATGCAAATGAAACTTCAGGTCCAGATCAGATCCCTCTAGAAGATGATTGAAATCAATTCCATTCTTTGTACTCACCCTAGTTGACTGCGAGGAGACATGATAACTGTATTCCAAATATATGGAAAACTGTCACAGGGAAGAGGGTTTGGATTTGTTCTATTTGGCACTAGGGCAAAATTAAAAGCAATGCTTAGGAATAACAGAGAAGCTGATTTCAGCACAAGTGAGAACAAGTTTCCTTACAATGACCACTATCTAAAGGCCAAATAGGCTTTGTGAGTTACCCCATCACTGGAGCTCTTCAAAGAGAGGCTGGATGACCACTCATCAGGGGTATTGTGGGAGAGGGCATTCCTTTTTAGGTATGGGCTGAATTTTTATTTTATTTTATTAAATTTGTTTATCTACTTTTAGTTTACAACATTCAGTTCCACAATCCCCTGAGTTCCAAATTTTCTCCCCTTTCTTCTCTTCCTGCCTTCCTCCCCTCCCCATGGCAGCAAGAAATCCGATATAGGTTCTACAAATACCCTCGCATTAAGCATTAGTCTGGTTGTAAAGAAGAATTATAATCAATGACGTGAACAACAAGAAAGAAGGAACAAAGCAAAACAAAACACAAAAGAGAGAGAGCAAATAGTTTGCTTCAATCTGCATTCAGACTCCGTAGTTCTTTTCTCTGGATATGGATATCCCTTTTCATTATGAGTCTTTTGGAGTTGTCTTACAATCTTGCATTGCTGAGAGGAATCCAGTCTATCCAAAGTTAGTTGTCACAGATACGATGTATCTGTAAATGTGTACAAAGATTTCCTGGTTCTGCTCTCCTCACTCAGTATCTCCAGGATATTATGAAGTCGGTCTGCTCCTCATTTCTTACAGCACAATAGTATTTCATTACATTCATATACCACAATTTGTTCAGTCATTCCCTAATTGATGGGCATCCCTATGAGTTCCAATTCTTTGCCACCACAAAAAGAGCTGCTATAAATATTTTTGTGTATACGGGTCTTCCTCCCACTTGTATGATGTCTTTAGGATACAGGTAGGGGCTGAATGTAAAGACCTTTGGTTTCGTGTCTTCAGACTCAGATTCTGGACTTCTGAGAAGTAATCACCAGGGGAGAGGGAGTACGCATGTTCTTAAGATAAAATATCCATAAATGACATCTACCAGATTTTCCTAGTTACCAAAGAGGTTTTGACAGTAAGCACTGAGTATAGCTACAGGAGATGACAGTTTGCCTTCAAATAGACCAAGCCCTTCTTGGGGAAGTGTTGCTACATCCTTGGGCTCCCATCCTTCATCCCTCTCTGGTCATTGCTGAAAGTTTAGTGAGAGTTTGGGTTACTCAAAGGGCCCTAGGCAAGTACCCCATTTCCCTGGGTAGGAGGCATTTGCTTGGATAGAACAAAGATGAGCCTTCCTAGAACTGTTCATCCAACTAACAGGATCAGCTGTTAGAGACAGCTATGGTATCCTGGAAAGACCACCAAATCTACAGTTAGAGAGCTTGGTTCAGACCCTGCCTCTTAGAACCCACATAATCTTGAAGAAGTTAAACACTGTCAGATCCTATACATAGCAAAGAATTCATAGCAGAACTTTTCTGATAGCAAAAAACTGGAAATGAGACCTCCATTGGTTGGGAAATGGCTGAACAAATTGTGGCATATTAAATTCTTAGAATATTAGTGGAAAGTATCCTGGATTTGGAGTCAGAATACTTGGGTTCAAATCCTAAATCTGTCACTTACCACCTGGGAATTCTTAGACAAGTCACTGAATTTCTGGGCGCCTCACTCTCCTCCTCTATAAAATGAGGGGGTTAGATCTCTAAAGTTCATGCTCTAAATCTAAGTCACTTTATGATCATCTCAATAAACATGAGGAATTCAGAGAAACATGGGAAGATGTGTGTACGAACTGATGCAAAGGAAGTAGAAATAGAACAAGAGAATGACCACAAACATAAATGGAAAACAACATTAAAAGGCAGCTGAATTCAGATTAAAGGCAATGACAAATGTTGGCTCCAGGGGACCTATGATGAAAATGGCTTCCTTCTTCTTGGTAGATGGATGGAAGGATTATGGATGACAAATGTTGGAGATCCACTAGTTAATTTTGTGATAAGGGAAGGGGTGGGGTGGGGAATGAAGGGAGAGGAGACATAGCAAAAGATGTCTTTGGTATAAAAAACAAAAGGCCTCAATAAAACATTTAAAGCATCTGATGGGTCAGACTGCATGATCAGAAAAAAATCCCTCAGATCTAAAATCTCATTATCCAAGAAATATAACATATCCTTGAGATATGTTCCTAAATACAATCTGCTTAGGAAAGTTACCTGAAAAATAGGCCCCTTATATCTAAAATATGGAGATGACTCTGCTTTCCACTTTGTGACAGTTGAGGAAGTTGAAAGAAGGAAGTCATCTATTGGGGGAGAAGTTGTGAAAGAGGTGGGCAGCCTGGTTTGACTTAAACAGCTTTGACTTCTCAAAAAAAGCAACCTGGTTGAAAGAATTTCTTTTCTTTTAAAATACATTTTGTTGATATCTTTTGTTTTTGCATAGCTTAAAATTCCCCTTATATCCTGCTCCTTTATCCTCCCAGAGAACCATTCCATACAACAAGGAATTTTTTAGAAAAGAAGATAAAGGTGGGGGGGGGGGAGCAAAATCAATCAATAAATTGAAAAAAAATCAGTCAATATATTCCATATTCATACCTATGGACTATATCCTCCATCTCTCCAAAGGAGCTGGGGGACATGTCTTCCTCTATCTCTTCCTTGGGCCAGGCTTGTCCTTTGTTATTTTTCTTAAATAATACTTTTTTCCCCATTACATGTAAAAACAATTTTTTTAACATTAAAAAAGGTTTGAATTCTGAATTCTATCAAGGCTGAAAGAATTTCTAAAATGGTAGCTTTCAAATCCTGTCTGAATACCCTATTGGGTCCCCAGGAAGTCAGGCTGAGTATCCAAAGATGAAGTCACTGACATGATCACAGGGGTTGAATGGCCAAATAGTACAGAGGCTCCTAACTGCTAAGATCACTGCCCTGGCCACTTCTCTTAGGTCCCCAAATTACAATGCTGCATCTGCACGAACTCCCTGATGCCTTTCCTGAAACAAACTTTCACTTGTTAGCACATCCCATCCTGAGAAATGACTTTGTCTATCTTGTATGTGTGTGTGAGTGTGTGTGTGGGGTAGCATGATACAATTGGGGAGGGAGTGCTGGGGTTGGCATTGTATAGTCTTGGTTCAAAACCTACTTGTGCCATTTACTACCTGTGTGACCCTGGACAAGTCACTTAACCTGAGGATTTGTAGGTTCTTCATCTATAAAATGAGGTAAGTGGACTAGATAGAAGACCTCTGATGTCCCTTTAAGCTCTAAATATATGATCCTATGATCCGTACACATACTCTTCCCACCCACCCTCACCCCAAAAGAAGGCTGTAAGCTCCTCGAAAACAGTGACTGTCTATATAGCACATAGTAGGTGATTTAATAAATGCTCATTGAATTGGATTGAGCCTTTTGGCTTCTCCTTAAAATTCTGAAAGGAAGGGCAGGGTAAATCAAAGGATGCCATTTCATAAATTATAGATTCAGAGTTGGAAGGGATCCGGTTTAACTCCTTCATTTTAGAAAGGACAAAACGGAGGAAGGCCAAAACAGGGAAGTTCTTCGACTTCCTCAAGGCATATAAGTGGCACAGCTGGAATTTCAACTTAAGTCCCCTGGATGCCAAATCCCCTTCCCCAACCTCACCCATCTTTAAATGAATAAGGGTTGTGGTTAGGTGTTTAGGAGATCAGGAAAATGACCCCTGTAAAAGGGGGAGGAGGCTTCTTTTAAAATATACTTGAGGATTAATCATTAGATGTCAACTATTTATTATGTAATTGAAAGCCCTGGGGCCAGAGGGGATAAGAGCTGGGGGAAGAGGGAGAAAGCTTAAGGAATCCAGTCTTGGCACAGACTCAAGAAAGCTCGGGCCAGCTTTAGTAGGTATGTTTCCTTTTTAATTGTTAATTTGAGATGACTCAAAAGAATGAAGGGGGAAGGGGGAGCAGACTTAGAGCAAAGAATCTTGTGGGGGAGGGCCAGAGTTGTGAGATTCTTGGAGAGAAAGGGTAGCTAAGCAGATCTTGTTCTGAGGCTCCTAGGAGGTGGGGATGGTGAAGAGCTTAAAGGGGCAGGATTATGAGGATGAAGATTGTTCTAGGAGAAGAGCCAACTTTTTTATAGATTCATTGGATGTTAGAACTGGGACCAAAGATCAGAAGTCCATGCAGGTCTCCTGACTTGCTTGAGGTCAATTAATCAATCACTTATAAAGTACTTACTTTATGCCAGACATTGTGCTAAGCCAGAGATTACAAAGAAAAAGCAAATACAATTCCCTGCCCACATTTTAATGGGGAAGACAGGATGTACATAAACTGATATATGGATGCCACATACTTCATAAACAGAAAGCAACTGCGCATGAAGGCACCAGTAGCTAGAGGGGCCAAGAAAACTTCCTGTTTGCCCCAGGTTTCAAAGGCAGCCCAGGGTCTATGAGGCGGTGGTGAGGAGGGAGACCATTGCAGGCACAGGGGACTGCTGGTACCTGGGTCAGGAGATGGTGTCAGACGTGAGGAATAAAGAGGGAAAGAGTATGACAGAGAGAGTAGCAAGGCTGCAGGCAACTTTGAGTAGTGGAAAGCAACTTCAGGGACCCAGGTGCTCATCTTAGCTCTAGTCCCATTAATTCACTGGGCCCCTTGGCCAGTTTACTTCCCTGTTGGGGGTTTTTATTTTCTTGCTCTGTAAAATGAGAAAGTTGAACTAGCTTAGTTCTAAAGTCTAAGGTCTCTCCCAGCTGTGATATTCAATGGAGAGGCATGCATTCCACATTGTTGCTTCTTTCTACACCCAAATATTATTTAGTTTAGTTTATGTTCACTAATCTGTGTATCTGCTACCAAACAGAAGCTCCTTGAGGGCAAAGACTTTCTCCGTTTGCCTTTATCACCCCAACTCCTAAAACAATGCTTGGCATATAGTAGGTGCTTCAACAAATAAACTTTTATTGGCCAGAATACTCACTTCAAAATTCTGGGCAGAAGTACAGGACAGGTCAAGGTCTAGGCCAGAAGTGTAATAAAATGCAGCTGCATGTACTGCATCTGGAGTCGACTCTATTGGTCTAGGTAAAAACCAACCAAATGACTGTGGCCAGAGAGGCGTTTGGGGGTGCTTTCTTTGGTTCTACATTGGAGGGGTCCTTCCTCTAGGATAAAACCCTGAACAAATTCCTTGAGTTTGGCAGCTCCAAGGTGGAAAGCAAAGAATGGGGACTGAGATCAGTTACAACAGGAGAGGTTTTTAGATAAAAGTTTACCACACAAAAGACACAGCATCCATTTTAAAGAATGGAAGAAGAATGCTACCTTAAACTCTTAAGTTTCTTTGCAGTTTTGCTTGGAAGCCTCTGGGTCCACAGAGGACAAAGATACTCTTGGTGAGCATCAGTAGGGCCAGGCACATTTCCTGACACATAAGTGCTTAATTGGTAGTTTTGCTTTAGGACTCCAGCCTCCAAGGTGGGGGGGATTATAACAAGGGCGCTCAGCAAACCCTAAATTGTGAATCATGATGCTTACATACCTGTTACATATCTCTCCAACTAGAGAGCAGGAACAGGGATTTGCTCTGCCTGTGTCTCATTACATATGGCAGGTGATAAATGGACTTGCTGATTGACCTTTTCCAAAGCAAGTTCTCTTAGGCCAGTTGGTTAACAAGGAAAAAGGCAATACTTAAAAAAATGTATTCCACACAGTAGAAAGCAGTCTTTTGGCTCTCTAATAAGGTTATCTAAGGCTAACAGGAGTTTACTGCTATACATAGCAGCAGCCATTTAGAAAGATTGGATTATCATTTTTATCACAAGCCTACACCCTCTGCCAGAGAGTTGACCTTTTCTGATGACAAAAATAGGTGGCAGGGATCAGGGATGTTTGGGGCAATATCATGAAAAGAAAAAGGTAAAATTATGCTTGTTTCATTCTACCACTACCCCCAACCCAGGGCTCCCTGAGGTCCTTGCCTTGTTCTATAGAGGGGGAATACAGTATCCAGACTCATGGACTGTTGGATTGTGTGCTCTCCAGAGAGCCTGTCAGACTCGGCATGGAAGTGGCAGAGGGCTCTGGTAGTTAATTGTACATGATGTGGCAGGACAAGGATTCTGGGTTTTTATTTAGAAAGGCCATGACCAGCTGAGCAAAAGAGAGTCTGTGATCTGAATGGAAGGAGGCAGAAGAGAGGCCGGTTCTACTTACTGAAAATCGAGGCAGTGTGATAGTGATGGTGATATAGTAGGATTAGCAGATGTATTTTGGAATGTGGCTTGGCTACTTACTAGGCAAATGGCCTTGGGCCAATCAATTCTCTTCCACTTATAAGATGGAGGGGGGGTGGTTTAGATGATTTTTAAGGTTTTGTTCTCTCATCTCAGCAAAGAGACAACATGAAAAGGGTTCATGAAAAGAAGTCAAAGGTCAATTCTGATAAATGAAAGTCATACTTAGTTTTCCTTCTATAACTTTATTAGAATGGACAGGCACTTGAGTTATCAGAGTAAAGGCGAGGCAGGCCACTAGAGTCTCATGGAGATTTTACAAACAACATCAAGTGTTCTTCCTCCATAAAGGTTTAAAAAGAACACTATCATAGATAAAATCCACATGGACTATTAGCACCCTTCTGCCAAACTCCAGACAACCCATTTCAGAGGAGAAAATTGGGAATCCTCTGAGCAACAGCTGCATCTCCTCAGACACAGAGCCTTATTATGCTTTTTTGGGCACCTTAGCCAGGAGCTCCTCGATATCCTTTTCAATATTGATGGTTTCAAATCTCCTGCTGTATCTCTTCATAGGTACACCATCAGGACCCACCAGGAACTTCTCAAAGTTCCAGGAGATGTCATTCCTGCACACTGGAGACCAAATGATGAACTTTGGGTCGGTCATTAGAGAGACAGCATCATCACTCGGGACTGGCAGTGCCTCCCGTAGGAAGGCAAAGAGAGGGTGAGCCTTCTCTCCATTCACCTCACACTTCTCAAAGAGCATGAAGTTGGGCTCAAACCCGTTGCCCGGTCGCACAAATTTCAAGGAATTCAGTATCTCTTCATTCTTGCCGTTCTCCTGGTAAATCAGACACCAGAATTATATTATGGAGGGAGGCTAAAAAGTTAACCCAGGGTGCTCTGGGCCTCCATTTGGGGGAAGCCATTATAAGGCAGAACGAAGGATTTTTTTTTCTGATGAGTCATAGAGGTTCTTTCCTGGCTTATTGCAAAATCCAAGTTAGGATGGACCCCCATCCCCACTAAGAAAAAAGTCTAAGACATCCTTATTCTTAGCTTGAAGCTCAAAGAAAGTCCCCAGAGGACATTTTCAGAAAAGGGTGACTCAGGAACCTAAGTAACCCAGTTTGCCTGTTAATTTCATTTAATATACCCTTTATTCCAGACAAACAGGCCTGGCATCTTCATTCTCCCCATTTTGAGTTTTGACTCAGACCACTCCCTACCCCACCCCCAAATCTCCATCTGTTGAGGTTCATTCAAGGCCTTAATAGACTTCTCCCCCTCCCCCACAGTCTCTCTTTCAACCAGAATCATTGTTCCTGTATTCTCCTAGTTAATAATGTATTTTTTCATCATCTTTTCCAACTCTTTTCCCCACATTATAAATTCCTTGAGAACAGGTTTGTTCCTATTTTTGCATATTTACCCAAAAAAGTACAAGGCTCTGCATAGTGGAAATACTAAATAACCATTTGCTGAACTGGATTTACAGTAGAAGGCCTAGGCCTAGGTCTGCCAGGGTGCCTCCCACCCTCAAAAGATTGGCCTCATCCTACTCATCCTTTAGTATCACTACCTAGAAGACTTCCAACGACCTTCTCCTTCAGACCCGAGGCAACACTTTGTTTTGTGACAGTTTAATAGACTCCAGCATTACAGTGTAATAGTTATCTATGTTTTACTGGTGCCTGGTTCCCCTAAGAGGGAGGTGCTGAGTCTTATCTAACCTTGCATTCATTCCCTGAGCAGTGGCCAGCTGCTGTAATCAGTGGGATACTGGTTGGAATACACCCAAATACCTCCTTGGAAGGCACCTCCTCTTACCCTACCATGAAAGTGGGGGTAGGGGTGGGGGTGGAAAGCTTTTGGCCCTCCCTACAGATGCCAGTATTTCCTACCAGCTTAGCTAGACTTAGAGAATGATGAAATCAAGCAATATGAATTAATACTGTTATGCCTAGTGTTCTGGGCCTCTGAAGGGTGATATGAGGGGAAAAGATTAGATTCGTGTGTGGAGCTTGGTCTTAGAAGGCTGGCGGGTGACCTTGGGCAAATCACATAATCTCTTGGGGGCTTCAGTTTTCCCATCTGTAAAATGGGTCTGATGTTTGCACTACCTGTCTCACTGGGGCTGTGGTGAGGAAAGTACTTTGTCAACCTTCAAGTTGTTAGAAAAGCCTGAGCTATGGCATGGAAACTGGAGAGAAAGAGAGGGCACAGGAAGGCAGACTGAAGGTTTTGTTTTGTTTTGGGTAACCTCTGCATCCGTTTCAGAGGAGTTGGCTGGGGTACAAGAACTGCAATGTTTAAATCGCCTTTCAGGTTTATAGAGGTTTTACATAGATTCATTATCTCATTTGATCTTTGCAAGTTGTAAACTACAAATTACAACAGTTATCTTCATCTCCATTTTACAGGCGAGTTAACCAAAGGCTCCGGGAGGTTGGGACTTTTTTGGGGGGGCGGGAGCACACAGAGATGGCCAGAGTAGCATGCCGAAGCAAGGTGGCTGGGCTACTTACTATTGTGTGAGCTCGGAGCAACTTCCTTCCCCTCCCTGGGTCTCTCAGAGCAAGAACGGGCTGAGACCGGCCTGACTGTAGGGGCTCCCCCCTTCCCCCCGGCTAGGGTACCTGCTCACCTGGTGGCCAAACTGGTTGCAGGGAAAGCCGAGCACCATGAGTCCGCGAGCCCTGTAGCGCTCCTGCAGCTCGTTCATCTGCGTGTAGTCGCGGACAGTAGTGCCTCAAAGAGACGCCACATTCTCGATAAGCAGAACCTTGCCCCTCAGAGAGGCAAGGCTCACTAGCTCCCCGCTGCCCAGCAGGCGAGCTGAGAACTCGTGCACGGAGCGCGGGACGGACATGCTGGGGCCTATCGGGAGACAGCCACAGGTCCCGAAGTGGAGAGATGCGAAGAAGCCAAAAGCCCTGGAAACAGCGGTCTACAGGAGCTTCCAGAGCCGCGCCTTTTAAAGGGGCGGCCGGAGAGGTATGACGTAGGGCGGAAGCCAGGGCCCCAGCCCCAGCCCAGCCCCAGCTCCAGGGGGGAGGGGTAGAACATCCAATCTCCAGTCACCAGCTCTGGGAAGAGCCCCTGAATTCGCCCTCTGCGTCCCCACTACTGGGATGACATTTGTAGCTCTTCTTGGAATTCCAGCTCCAGCCTCCAGATGAAGCAGGAAAGAGGAAAAAAGAGGAACTTCATCCTAGACTCACCCGTTAAACTATTAGAGCTGGAAGGAACAGTAGCAATCATCTGGGCCAACTCCACCACCACCACCGTTTCTTCCCATTTAATGGAGGGGTAAACTGAGACCCAAGGAGAGGAAGGGACTTAACCGAGGTCACACAGATCGTTAATTGGAAGGCTTCTCTGAGGGCATCAAGCTCACTAGACATCAAGAGAGAACTCATTAAAAACCTGAATAGACCTAACTGTTGAGTAACTTTTATAGTATGCCTAAATCTGTGTGGCCACAACTCCCACTCCCATCCATTGCTCCTAGGTCTGCTCTGTGGGGATAATAATAATAGCTAACATTTATGTAACATTGTGCTTAAATATTTTCTCATTTGATCCTCACAACTCTGAGAGGTAAGGACTGTTATCCCCATTTTATGGATGAGGGAACTGAGGTAAATTGAGGTTAAGTTACTTCCCTAGAGTGAGGTCAGATTTAAATTCAGATTTTTCTGATTACAGGTCCAGGTTCCATCCACTGTAATACTTCTCTGACTTCCTTGCCAAAAAGAACAAGTCTTATTACTACCACTACATGAGGCAGTTTGTCATAGTGGAAACTTGGAGTCCCAAAACCTCACTTTGAATCCTAGCTCTTCCACTTTCTTAATCTGGGTGCTCTTGAACACTTAATCTCTCTGGTCCTTGGTTTGCTCATTGTAAAATGAAGGAGTTGGATTAAATGACCTCCAAGGTCCCTTCTAGCTCTATTGTCCTATGAAAGAGTAGAGACAATTTTCTGGTTCCCAGACTTGTCTGTTGCATTCCCTGCTACCTCCATACCAGGATCCTGGAACAGAAGACTAAGTATTGGGGCCATCTGTGAGATCAGAAAGAAGTTTCTACTGTTTACTGGTTGTGCAATCTTGAGTGACACTGCCTTTCTGTTTTAGTTCCTGAATAGTAATGATGACTTTTTAGTTTGTTCCATACCCTTTGTTTTGAAGTTTCTCTAATTTTCCCAATTATAATAGTTTCTCTCCATCAACAAGCATTTATTAAATGCCCAGTATGCATACAAATAAAGTCTAAAGCAATCCCTACTTTCAAGCAGCTTGTTTTACCAGGGGAGATATGTTTGCGTTTGTGTGTGTGTGACACAGACAGAGAGGCAGAGAACTAGTCATCAGTGTGTAGGTCATGGGACCAAGTATTCACTCTTGCCAGCTTTAAGTATAGTCAGGTATGTGCAGGAAAGGGGCCAATCACTCACTTGTCATTAATTCTCTTAAACAGAACCACTCCAGATTAACCTAACCACAGATCTTCTGTAGGTAGGCTGACAGAGACCACAATGCCACTGCAAAAAAGGCTGTTCTAACAGGTCAATGCCTCACTAAGCTCAGATGCTTAATTATGCTGGGCAGAGGCAGCAAATTAAGGAATTGAAACTGGCTTTTGTAAAACAGTCATTGGTTGACAAATATTTATTAAGTACTTATTACTATGCACAAAGATGGCATGCAATCTGATACAG
Organism: Petaurus breviceps papuanus; assembly: GCF_028583685.1. NCBI lineage: Eukaryota > Metazoa > Chordata > Mammalia > Diprotodontia > Petauridae > Petaurus > Petaurus breviceps. The sequence continues at coordinate 10,907,211 of NW_027185896.1, read as the reverse complement.
GCTCTACATATACATTCCTATTAAAACATATTTCCACATTAGTCATGTTGTATAAAAGAATCAGAATGAGTGGGAAGAACCATGAGAAAGAAAAAGATAAAACACACAAAAAAAGAAAATAGTCTGCTTCACTTTGTATTCAGACTCCATCGTTTTTTCTCTGGATGTGGATGGCATTTTCCATCATGAGTCCTTTGGAACTGTTTTAGAACCTTGCATTGCTGAGAAGGGCTAAGTCTATCAAAATCAGTCATTGAACACTGTGGCTGTTACTGTCAGAAATACTATTAAGGACCTTAGAATATCGGGAGCTAAGAAACAAATATGAAACTCTCTTCCAAAGAGGAAGAAGGTAGATATTCAGAAGAGGAAGCAGTGATTGCCAAGGAATGGTGATGGGGGTCACAATAGGGGCTGTCACATGAAAAATCATCTATAAGGATCAGAGGAAAAAGTGATGAATCATGGTGGTCAGAGCTGTAACTAAGACTTTAATCTGTGGCAAAAGTTGGTGGTTGGTTATGATAGTGGCAGAGACAAAAGTTTGAATGCAGATAGGTGCCAATGTGTTGGGAGAGGGGCAGTCCATTCCCCAGAGATTAATCCTTACTCCTTTGAGGGGGAAGGCCCTGAGATCTTGGGAGGATCCAGTGACTAAGTAGTTATAGACTGGCTTTGATCCTCACTTGAGGGAACCATCTATGCTCTTAGGGGAGAATCTGACTCAGGCCATTACACTGTTAATTTAGGTTTGGTGTTTGAATAAAATGAGATATTCCTATATTGTTCAATAGTTAACAGAAGCATCAAGGGAAATAAATAAAAAGAAATAAAGAAATTGGAATGAAGGGGGCCTTAGAAGTGCCACATCTCAAACCACACTACAATTATGAAAATTATTAGGCATTGGTTAATTATCAAAACAATCTGCTACTGGTTAAAAAATAAATTGATTAACATATTTAGTACACAACACATAGAACAAATGTTATGCAGTAACCTAGAATTTTATAAACACAAAGACACCCCTCCCCTCCCCCGCCAGCTACTGGGATAAGGACTTGCTATTTGACAAAAACTTCTGGGAAAATTGGAAAGAAGTATAGAAAAAAATTAGATTTAGAAAACCTCCTCACACCTTATACAAAGATAAGTTCCAAATGGGCATGCGAACTTTTTAAATTGAAGAATGATATAAGCAGAACCAGAACAATTTATACAATAACAACAAACAACTTTGAAAGTTGCAAAAACTACAATCAGCATGATTATTCATGATCCCAGAGTACTGATGGAACATGCTATCCATTACAGAAAAATGATGTTATCTAGAGTGCAGAATGAGCCTTTTTTTTTTTTGTATACAGCTATTAAGGAAATCTGTTTTGCTTGACTATCTATGTGTTAGAGGCAAAAAAAAAATCTTTCCAATGGGATGAGAGGTAGGAGAAAGTTTTTTTTTTTAAGATGGGTGTGTGTGTAGGGCAGGTATAGATATGAAATATTACATGCACTTCCAGATGAGGTCATTGTTTTACTGTTATAAGAGGCCTTTCTTGAATTGGGAGCCAAACTTGGCTCAGAAATTCTCCAACGGATGGATATGCACTTAGATTCAACTTTTTTTTTTCTTTCTTTCTCTCCCTTTCCCCCACCCCCTTTTGGATCAGGAAGCTTGTTTTGCTTACAACTATTCCTTTCCCATTGATATTTTTTCTCTTATCCTACTTCTTCATCACCAATTGTTTCCCTGTTGATATATTTCTACACCAAATTGTGTGACCATCCTATAAGATTGGCTAATATGACAAAAAGGAAAATGATAAATTTTGGGAATGTGGGAAAATTGGGACACTAATGTCCCAGTTGGTGTAGTTGTGAACTGATGCAACCATTATGGAGAACAATTTGGAACTATGCCCAAAGGGCTATTCCTTTTAACCAACCACTAGGTCTGTATTCCAGTTTTAAAAAAGGGGGGACTTATTTGTACAAAAATATTTATAGCAATTCTTTTGGGGCGGCAAATAACTGGAAATTGAGGGGATACCCATCAACTGCGGAATGGCTGAACAAGCGGTGGTAAATAACTGTGATGGGATATTATTGTACTATAGGAAATGATGAACATTATATTTTCAGAAAAATTGAGGAGAAATAAATGAACTGATGCAAAGTGAAGAGAGTGGAACCAGAACATTGTACAGAGTAAAATCAATATTATATGATGATCAACTGTGAATGACTTGGTTATTCTTAGCAATCCAAGACAATTCCAAAGGACTCATGATGAAAAATGCTATCAGCAACCAGAGGAACTGATGGAGTCTGAATACAAATTGAAATATACCATTTTTCACTTTATCTGTCCTCCTTCACAACATGACTAATATAGAAATACATTTTGTGTGATTGCACATATATAATCTATACCAAATTGCTTACCATTTCAGAGAGAGGGAAGTGAAAGAATTTGGAAAGCAAAATTTTATGTTTTTACATGTAATTGGGGAAAATAATATTTAAAATTATGTATCTGTTTAACTTCACTCCCTTCATGCTTTCCTCCATGGTCTGTATATTCTTCTCACACTGATTATGAGCAATAGCAAGTTCCTCTCTTCTTTCTCTTTTCTATACGAGGGCATATTTTTCTTTTATCCTCACTTCTTTTGCTCCTCTTAAAACCTCCAGAAAAGAACCAATTTACTCCTAGATAATTTTCCTTACTTAACACACACAAATACCTTAAGATTTTACTAAATTTTGAAGGTACATTTTCCCCCTCACCAATTAGAATATCAGTACTACATCCTCACATATCCCCTTCCAATTGTTCAGCCTTGGTCTTTTCATTAGAAATGCTTGAAAGTCCTCTATTCCATTAAAGATCTTTCCCCTTTCCCTTCTACTACTTAGATTGGCAGGGCAAGCTAGTCCTGGTTGTAAGCCACTACCTTTTGTTTTAAAAATATTTTATTCCAATGTGTCCACTCATTTTGGATAGAAGATGCCAGGTCTTATGATCCTGTCTCCTTATTCCTTGAACTGCTTCTTTTTGGATATTTGAAATATTTTTTGATGTGGGAGCTCCGGATTTTGGCAATGACATTCATGGGGCTTTCATTTTGAGTCTCCTTTTAGGAGGTGATTCATGGATTCTATTTTCATTTTACCCTCTGGTTCTAATAGATATGAGTAATTTTCAATGATTTCCTGAAATAGTGTTCCAGTATTTCATTATTTTGATGATGGTGTCCAATGATAAATTTTTCAGTTTTTAAAATTTTATTATTTTCAATTAATGAAAATCTTATTTTCCCTCCCACTTTTCTCCACTGACAAAAAAACCAACTCTTTTAACAAATATTTCAAGCAAAACAAAACTCCACAATTTGTCCAATGATTCTTAAATGATCTTTGACCTATTTTCCAGTTGTTTTTGTTAATTTATCTTACATTTTCTTCAACTTTTTTTCATACTGTTCTACTTTGTGACATCTAGTGGAGTCATTGATTTTTGTCTGGTCCATTCTAGTTTTCAGGGAGTCTGTTGATGAAGGTTCACCACTTTTTCTTCCAAGTTATTTTCTTTCCAATTCGTTCCTCCAAAGCTTGTATTTAATTTTTAAATTATTTATTGTATTAAAAATCTTGTGCTTCATTTCTTCTTTGAATATCTGCTTGCTGTTGTTATACTTTTTCCTTTTTTTTTTTTGATCTCTAGATTTGTAATAACTTGTGATTGGTTTCTTCTTCGTTTATTCATTTCTCCAATATTAGTTCCTGAATTGAAACTTCATGCTTGGGCCAGGTTCCAATATGGTCTGCTTTTAAGTAGAGTGGTTAGTCCCATTTGGTCTTGTCCTAGATCCCTTGGGTTCCTGCACTGACCTCTTCCTTCTAGGGTTAGGTCCCTCTGGATCTTTTGAGATTCAGTGATGAATCTTCGGGGACTTCTATGGCATTTCAGGATAAGGTGCTAGACACTTTGAAGTCCTGGGTCATTCTGGTCCTACCTAACTTTACTGTTGGTTCTTGCCAAAATCGCACTGCTACAGGGATTTCAAGTTTCTCTCCTCTATCCTCTGGCTCAGTGCTTTCTCAGGGGAATCCTTTACTCTTCTTGCCTGCTAAGAGTTCTGCTGGTTATACCTGTCTCTTACCCATTCCCGAACACTTTGGGCTTATCTGGGCTGATGGCCCCCTTTCTTACTGTCCATGGATTTTTTTGTGCTATTTTGGGATGGAAGGAGTCACTATAGCTCCTCATTAGATATTTTGAACATTACTCAGTCTGGTGTGAAGGTTTTTGCTGAAGTAAGTGTGGGGCAATGTGGAGGACATCAGGAAGCTATTTTGCCACATTTCTATCAGTGATTGGAAGACATAAAACACATACCTATATCAAATCTGTAGATAACAAAATTGAGATAAATGGCAGGATTCAAAAAGATCTGAACAAGCTAGACCATTAGGCTAAATTGAATAAGATGGAAGTATCATCATTAATACTCCAGTTCAAAAATCAGTTTCAGAAGTACAAGATAGGGGAGTTGTGGCTGCAGTTTTTCCTGAAAATTTTAGTGGTATGCCAAGTTTAATGAGTTGTGAGGTGGTGACCAAGAAAGCTAGTATAATTTTAGGCCACATTAAAAGCATTCTGGTGCTTTTAAGACTAGGATATTAGGATCAAAGATTCAGAGTCAGAAGGAACCTACTATATATAGTTCATCTAGGCTGACTCCATCATTTTACAGAAGAAACCAAAACCCAGTAAAGTTAAGTGAGTTGCCCAAGGTCAAAGCTGGGCTCTGAACCTAGGTCCTCTTGCTATAAAACAGAATACTCTTGATCACTGTGGTTTATGGTGGTCAGACCACTTTTAGAGTACAAGGCACAACATCCTAGAGAGGGAATAAACTTGAGTGGCCAGAACAGGGCAAGATACCAAAGGATCTTTAGTTTATGCTATTTAAGTATTAGTTAAAACATAAAAGACATGACCTCAGTACCTGAAGGGCTATCATATGGAGAAGGGATTAGGCTTAACACCTCCTGACAGAAAAACTAGGATGAGTTGCCAAGAGGCAAACTTAGGCTTGAGATAAAAAAAAAAATTCTGACAATTAGAGTAATCCAAGTGTAAGAGAATGAACAAATGAAGAAATACGTATTACAAGCTTATTATTTGCCAAATACTGCACTAAGTACTGGAGATATTAATGCAACCAGGATATTCCCTACTCTCAAGGAGCTTACATTTTATGTGGGAAGACAACACATAAAGGGAATATACCCATGGTGACATGGTCTGGAAATGTCCAGAAGTGCTTTAGAGGCCAGTCTGGGGTGTGTGTAGAATATGGTGAAAGTTTACTTAGAGCCTAAGGTGGTCCCATGAAGTCCAAGGATGATTTTAGTAGTTGGTTCTCTCTCATGGAAGTCTTTAAAAACAAATCTTGATGACTACTTTTTATCTGATGGAGGAGGAATTATTGTTCAGTTACAAGTTGCATTAAAGGGCCTCTGAGATCCCTTCTAATTCAGATCCTCTGATATTGTAGAAAAAAATATACCTGAAGCAAGAGAACTCAGCTCAAAGTCTGGCTTTGCCACTTACTATATTTGGGAATATAGTATGGTAAAATTATACTCTGAACTTCAATTTCAGTATCTGGAAAATGGGACCATTACTTCCATTTCCAACCAATTACTTAGAAAGCATTTATTAAGTATCTTATTTTCCAGGCAGTATGCCAAGTACCAGAGCTACTAAGATAAAATTAAAATCTTTGTATTCTTTCGGGAGAATATGTGTGCATGTGTATATATGTATATAAATGTGTGTGTGTGCATATTATGTATATACACACATATATGAAATAAATACAGGATAAAGTATTTGTGGGAAGGGCACTAGCAACTGGGGGATCAGGAAAGGAAGAAAGGTTTCTTTTAGAAGCTTCCACTTGAGCAGAATTTATGATAAAAGAGATTCAAAGAGGTGGAGGTTGAGGTGGCTTCATTTCATACATGGATGGCAGCCAATTCAAAAGTGTGGAGACTGGAGATGGAAAAGCAGTTTGCCAGTCTGGAAAAGGCTAGTTTGGCTGCAGTGTGGAGTGCAGGAAACAGCGTATACTAATGTTGGGAAGAAAGGTTATACACAGATTGTGAAAAGCTAAAAAGAGGACCTTTTTTGATTCCAGAATAGGAAGTCACTGGAGGAGGGGGAAATGACACAATTACATAAAAAATAATCATTTTGGCAGCAGTATGGGAAAATTGGAATAGGGAAAAAAACCAATTAAGATGCTGTTGTGGTGCTGAACTAAGATGGTGGCTGTTTAAAGACACTAAAGGGGCTGATGTGAGATGTTATCTAAGTAGAAATAACAAGAGTTGGCAAATGAGGGGAAAGAGATCAATTTTGGACATGAATTTGATGTGCTTATGGGACAGGCGGTTTGAAAGGAAAGCCCTCTACTACTCACTTCCTTACTAGACTTAGATTCCCTACTAGATTCCCTTAAATTCCATAAGGACAGGGATTGTCTTCATAATCTAACTCTACTTGTGACCAATACTGTTCTACACACAATAGGCAATATGTATGTATGTTTGTTGAATCTAAAAAAATAATTACTCCCTAACCTGAAAGGATTTAGACTCTATTTGTAACACATCATCTTTTGTTTCCAGGACCCAAACAAGCACTTGCTGGCTAATCGAATTCTACCCTCAACCCCCACTTCTGTCCCAGGGATGGCATAATCACAAGAGTTCTAGCTCTAGCCTAGGGTCAAGTTGTGTCAAGTTAGTTATATATAGCTCAAAATAATACAAAGCAAAACTTTTGGTAATTTCTATTTCTTTCCTTTCTCATGTCTTAGGAAGGGTAATACCTTTTCCTACACCCATCCTCAGAACCAACCAAGAACTCTGACAGGCCAGCCATCAATAAACTTCAAAATTATTTTCCTGTAATCCTCGTGGCAGAGGCCTGATTGCCAGACTAATGACCACTGAGAGGCCAGATATTGAAGTAGAAGTGACGCAAACCAGATATGTGTGGGAGGATGTCTTAACGATTTTGACATCACAGTCTAGTTCTGCTATTTTGCCAATTATTAATCATCACAAACATAAGACTAAGGGATGAATTATAAGACAAAAAAAAAGCTGGCAAGAGTAGTGCAGAGTCCAAATTGTTTCTTCTTAATGGAAGCAATGGTATTAGTGGGATGAGGAAGCGATCATTTCTGTGTAATCTCCTCCCCTCCCTAGCCAGTCTTCAAAGGAAAACATCCCCCATAAATGTCGGTCACAAATACCATCCTAGCTTCCTAGAAGGTAAAACTGGTCAGCAGGTCTCTCACTGGGGCAACCTTGGGGTTATGTTTGATTCTTCTCTCTCCCATACTTCCCAACATAACAAATAAATTTAGGCCCTTTGGAGGTTACCTCTTCCCCTCCTATGTGTTAATACAAGTTCTAATAAACTGCCACTCAGACTTGCAATAACATCTTTACCAATCTTCCTCTATTCATTCTAAATGCTAGGTAATCTTTCTTAAGTCAATACATCTGGTCACATTGTTCCACTTTAGCAAATCCCTAATGGTTTCCTAAGTCAGTAAGGCCCTTCCTTCCTTCTGTAGTATCTCATTTGCAATTCTATAGTATTTTTCCACTGGTGTCTTTGTTCCTCCCTTCTCAACTCCATGAAGACAAGGCTAATGTCTTACTTAGATTCTGATTAGTACAGGATTCTGGACATGTTTGTTGAAAGGTATCACTAAGCCATTGAAGCCAGCCTATCTCAAGTTTGTCCTAGGATATCCCCCTCACCTGCCACTGCTGGCCTGGAGAGTGAGCAAGACAAACACCAAGATACAGGAAGTTTAGAAAACTGCCTTTATTCTATTAGTAGTTGGAAAAAAATTAACTGATACAGAAAAAAGTTTAGTCAGCTGGAGAGGAATGAGAAGTTCCAAGGGGACTTTGGCCACCAATAAAGAGAATGGGTAGCAAGCTCCCCCAGGAGATTAAGGGGAGTCACCACTATAAGAATAAGAAATAAAGAAACATTGTATAGACCAAGATGCTGCAACTTGAGTTCAGACCAATCATCCTGAACCATGGCATTGCCTTGGGTTGCAACTAATTTCCCATTCACTGACTCCAGGCTCCAGGAGACAGGGTGGATACTGGGCTATGTTATGCAGAAAAGGAACTGCTAATGGCTGTCATTCACTGGAGAAAATGACAAAAAATGATTTCAAATGTTTTTCCATCTGACTTTATGTTCAAAATGTACTTTCTTTAAAAAAAAAAAAAACCAAACCCAAAGAGACCTTCTGTAGAGATAACAAAGATCAGTATTAGGAAATCCAATTATACAAAAAATACTACATCTAAGCTGGGGTAGATATATTTATTTTTTGGTAACATACATTAAGTGGCACTAATTACACAGTACTCTAAGGTAACTAACATGAAACCACAGAACTGTAGCTTTTGCCACAGCTGTATGGGGACTGGCCATCTCTGGCTGGGTCCCATTTTCAAACAATTGGATAATACCCCAGAGCTATACCAATAAAAGCCTTATAAGAGGTCCTGCTCTGAAGTGACTTTGTATTTATTCCCCAGAGGGCCCTGCAGCTGACAGCAACAGGACATGTTAGGTATAAAAGTAGTTAAAGCCCAATTCACAAAAGTTATCACCTTTTCTCTTTCTAGAAAGAAGCAAGAAGTTAAGAATTCCCTTGAATTAGTGCCAGATGTGCTGGTTGGGAGAATGAAGAAGGTTATTAAGAGTAATGTCAGAGGGACCCTGGTGTGCACAGATGTGTTGGACAGAGACTGTCATTAAACAATCATGGTTGGCTTCTAAATACTGGTAGCAAGATGATTTCTGATTTGTAAATCTCTTAAAGTAAATTATAGATAAATGAAAAAGGCCAGTAATCATACACTAAGATTAATAAACAGCACTTCAAAAATTAACCGAGTGAGGGTTTGGGCTTTCCACTGTGTTTACAAGACAAGGCACCCGGATTTTTTCTTTCCACGTCTGGCTTGCAAAGCTGCTCTTGTGGCCATTTCAAAAACCTCCCTCACACCGTCTTTGGTCTTTGCTGAACACTCCATATAACCAAATGCACCAATCCGATTTGCCATATCTCTGCCTTCTTCAGGTTTCACTGGCTCCTGCGGAGAGAGATAAAAAGAAAGAGAACCCTTTCAGGAAAGTAGGAGTGAATTGTAGTTTCATAAACATATCCTAGGTGCCATCCACAAGAAGAAACAGGCACAAACCATCTACAAAAACTACATTAGGTCTAATTAGAATTCAGTTTAATCAAAGTATTCATAGGATCAAAGAACTATCATAGAGCTGGAAAAGATGTTTATTCCAACACCTTCATTTGACATTAGAGGAAACAAATACAGAGGGAAGTAACTGAACCTAGGATATGATCCCAGATTCCCTGATATAAACTAAAGCTACTACTCTCTACACTATAAAGTCTCAGTCTCAAAGATATTTCCATCAGGTACCAGTTATGACTAAAATCAGCACCAGGAGTTGAGGGAAATAAAGATAATGATTTAAAATGGAAAGGTAGGGGAAATATTCTAGTGCCAAGTCCCAAGAGGGCAATGAAGGTCTAGGACGGATAAATGCCTATTAAAGATGGATCCTGACCTCAAGATATCCAGAGACTAAACACTTGGCTGGCAAATACTGCTCTGAAATACAAATTCTCCCTTGAAAAGGGCACATTTGCTTTCCTGAAAGCAATTTAGAAGGGCTGTTGAGACAAGTGAGAAAAGGAAAATATTGATAATAAGATGTGTTACCCAGAGTTCACACCTCAACAACCTACAGTCCCTAAATAAACCCAAGACCCTAGTGTTTCTTGGGCTGCTGACCTCAAAGGTGCTTCAATTCTATAGAGGAAAAAGGCCTCACTATCCTTACAGTCACAGAAGGGGAGAAATGGAAGAGACCCTGGAGACTACTGAATTCATCCAGTACAACATTCTAATTTTACAGATGAGGAGACAGAGGCCTAAGGAAGTGAATATGCTCAAGACTGTACAAGTTAAGAAGCTGAGCTGAGATGTCAAAGTGGGTCTCTAGAAACTCTCCCTACTTAGAGCATACTATCTCCTTCAGACATGCTTGATTGATTCCTGGAGTGTAAAACAGTCATCTTCTGTGTTCTTCTCCTAAACCGTTATTAAATTCATTTTTGGTGAATACAGTTATTACAAAAGTGATAGGATCCTTATTTTAAAAGCAAAAGAAAAAAAGCACTCCTGCTCATCCCTATTTGGATCAATCATGAAAGTAGAGATTTCTGAGAACCTCTTTGCTTGAATGCAGCAGAGTCTACGGTAGAATGGACTTTGAAGAGATTTGATGCAGTCCTCTCACATTTTATAGATGGACAAACTGAGACAGAAAGTTAACAGTGAGTAGCAGAACCAGAAGTGACCAGTCTGATTCTGGAAGACAAGAAGTGGGTTTGTGGATTCATCATTTTGATTCCTCATCAGCTACTTAATGACTCTGTGACAGTATGTTAGTCTTGTGAATCCCAGTGTTCTTCTCTAACATGGAGATAATTACTTTTGTCCAAGGTAGAGAGTGAAGTGGCAGGGATGGAATTTGTAGTCAGGTGCTCACTACTTTCAGTCTCATGCTATTTCTACTCTAACACAGTGTCTCCTGGTGAATAACACAGAAAAGACCTTCAAAACATTCTTGCCCAAATGGACAAAAAGGCCAAGAGAAGTAACCCCCAACCCAAACTTGTTAGTTGTGAGGATGCTGAGAAGAGGCTGGGGCCAAAGAAAGAGCCCTGAGCTTCTCAGAGGAGGTCCTTTACATATTCAGGTACCTTTCCTCTTAGGAACATTCCAGCCCCCCCCACCCGGGACATGCCTGCTTCATCTTGGCCAGCTCTCGTCTTGTGTGCTCATCATTTCGAAGATCCTTCTTGTTCCCAACCAGGATAATGGGCACATTGGGACAGAAATGCTTCACCTCCGGGGTCCACTTCTCTGGGATGTTTTCTGGATGAACCAAAAACAAGTCATGAGGATATACATAAAAACTATAGATAACTCTAAATGATAAACATCATCTTTTTGCTGAAGTGAGGCTAGATACTCAGTGAAATCCCTTTTGTTTCATATTTTGGGGAAAAAGCAAAAATTGAATCCTTGAGCTTCACAAACACATCAGTAATTTCTTGGCATTTCCAAGTTGTCACAACAAAACTTTCAAGTTTACCAAGTGCTTGTACAATGATCCAAGACAATTCCAAAGGAATCATGATGGAAAATGTTATCCACATGAAGAGAAAGAACTAATGGAGTCTAAATGCAGATTGAAGCATGCTATTTTTACTTTTTATCTTTTTCGTGGTATTTTCCTTTTTTCACTATGTGACTAACATGGAAATGTTTTACTGATTGTACATATCTAACTTATTTAAAATTCTTACCTTTTTGGGAGAGAAAAATTTTGGAACTAAAATATTTTCAAAATCTGAATGCTAAAAATTGTCTTTACATGTAATTGGAAAAAATGAAATACTATTTAAAAAAAGTTTATCAAGTGCTTTCTTCACCACCACCACCAAAAAGATAGGCAAGGCAGCAGACATATTATCACCCCCATGATAACTTACAAAATTTTACAAATTTTATGAAAGGGAAAATAGGGGCTAAATCAGAGCTAGTGTTCAAAGGTAGGATTTGAACACACATATCTCTTCACAGCAAGTGGATAGAGTGCCAGGCCTGGAGTCAGGAAGTGTTCAAATCTCACCTCAGACACTTCCTAGCTGTGTGACTCTGGGCAAGTCACTTAACCCTGTTTGCCTCTTGTTTTCTCATCTGTAAAATGAACTGAAGGAAATGGCAAATCCACTCTGGTATCTCTGCCAAGAAAGCCCCAAATGGGGTCACAAAGAGTCAGACACAACTGAAACTACTGAACAATAACTCTTCACTTTAAGTCTAGTTTGCTAACTACTAACTACTACATGTTTTCACATAGACCACAGTGACAATTAAAACAGACTAAAATTACTTTAAGGCTGGTCTGCCAGAGAACTTTGCCTGCCCTAACCTACTAGATCCTGGGGCCTTGATTACCTCTCCTTAACTGTAGTCCTTAGAATTTGAGTTTTATCAGGGAAAGCTGGGCTTTTTGTCAACTTGACATTCATTTGTCAACTTGATACATTCTAATACATCTGAAGGGTAAGAACATGTTTCTACCTTTTGGCAACATTATGGCAAACTTGAAATGAGGTTTAAGAAGTTATTTTGTCAACTTGATACATTCTAATACATCTGAAGGGTAAGAACATGTTTCTACCTTTTGGCAACATTATGGCAAACTTGAAATCTGAGACATTTACTTAATGGCCAGCAGCAGAAATGTGAAAGGCATATTATGCCGCTGGGCCAGATTATCACCTTGTAGAAGGGAAGTTTTATTTGTCATATCACAAAATAATCAACAGCTCACACACAGTTCTCAATGATATAACTCTAGCACATAAAACAGAAAACATCATGCCACTTCACCAACCATAGCTTACTTTATTAATACACTGATGTCTCTCTGGTATTTATGCTTCATCCAAATCTTGTTACTCCTACAACCTCTTTAGAAGGAAGACATTTATACAAGGAGTTACAGACATAAAAACACCTCAGACACCAAGGCAGAATCAGAACCTAGAAGACCCTGGCTCAAGTACCAAATCAGGCTATTTACTCTATGTAACCCTGGGCAAAGCGACTTGTTTTTTGATTTCTAGTTTCCTTATTTATAAAGATGGAGATATAAGTACTTGTACTACCATAGGACTGTTAATGAGAATCAAGTGGAATAACAGACATATAGCCCTTATAACTACTGCAAGATTATATAAATGTGAGCTATTATAATTGTATTAAAGAAAATCAGTATTAAGAAGGTATATGCATAGAACAAAAAAAAGGGTGGTTGTTCTTTTAAACCAAAAATCTCAAAAATAAATTTATATTTGGAATATATTCCTTTTCTCAGAGCTACCAATTTTCAAATTCAGAAACAGGGTGCTCTGTCTACTTGGAACTTGTAAAGTTTCCCACACCGTCATCCTGAGCTTGCTGGCTGGAAAGAGTATCTCTATGTCATAGCCATAAATTATACATCAGAGAAAAAAAGAAAGATCAGAAGAGCCAATTCCTGGAAGAGGCATTTCTCCTTGGGACAAAACAGTAGCTACAAAAACTAGTATTTTTTGAAGATTTAGACATAGTAGATGGCAGAACCTCTATTCTGTTCATTGCAGTCTCTCTTCTTGGAAGTACCTCCTATTTCTCAGCTGAGTTCCTGTAACTTCCATGAACCGTCCCACCCTCCTTCAAACTGTTGTGCAATCTGGCTCAGATCTCACCACATGACATTTTAACTGCTTGGCATCTTGTTACTTAGTGATGGAAAGGGTGGTGGTGGTGGTGGTGGTGGTAGTGCAGGGTGAGGATGGGATCCAAGTCTAGCACTGCAACTTACTCAACAGGAAGTTATTGTCAAACAAATGAAGTTTTATCACTAGATGTATACGCACAGAGTTTGATTATTACTCCTTCTCCCACACATTTACCCATATATGAGCCACTGTTACTTACCTAAACTATCAGGGCTATCAATGGAAAAACACATAAGTATAACATCAGTATCTGGGTAGGAAAGAGGTCTAAGGCGATCATAATCTTCTTGACCAGCTGTGTCCCACAAAGCCAACTCCACCTATATGTAAAAAAACAGGTAGATTACTTGGATAAGATCATAATTATAAGAAAGCAGGATGAACAGTAGCTACAGATAGAACAGATTCTTTCAAAAGAGGAAACTTTTCTGTGCTTCCAAGAATCACTGTTTCCCTAGGTATAGGTTTACAAAGTGCATCTACATTTTACACAGATGAAGCCTTTATGCAGAAAGAATGAATGGGGCACAATGATAAATGGCAGTGTTAAGTCTTTGAATTCAGGCCCCCTGATTCTAAGATCAGTACTTTTAAAAACTCTATTGAGCAATTTCTGAAGCCAGGGGTGGAATTGGGCAGGGACTAAACTAAATTTTATATCATCACTGGAGTTTATCCATGACTTTAGTCACTAAACTCTTATGTAGAAGGGGAAGTGGGTAGAGTCAGAAAGTATAAATATGAGCTGCCAAGGAAACTGAATGAACTATAAATAGCAATCTACTGGCTGAAAGAGTATGAGCCTGTCCAAGAGACTTTTCATTTGTACAAAACCCCAACCTAAACTTCCCAGACACATTCCTGCCAGAAACACTTCAGAACTCTCACTTCAGGGCCTGTTAGCTGCAGCAGACACTGGTAACTTGGAAAGGAAAAAAAAAAGATATCTGATGGAAGCTTGCAGAAAGTGAAATGGAAGCGGGCAGGACCCATTTTTCCCAACCAAGGATAAAGGTAAGCCATGGTAGTGAATCTGGAATTCATCAGAAGAAGGAGGCACAGATTATTCTGTGCAGATATTATTTTAGACCTTATCTACATATAGGATATATAATAGAAGATGGTCTTCTATCACCTTGCTATTCCCAGTTTTAAAAGGTTTGTCATCTGTAGCAAAAGACAAAACAGATGTACAAGATGTGCAACACCAAAAGCCCAGCCTTAAAGGTGAGAGAGAATAAGCATTTATTTAATGCCTACTATATGCCAGACACCATGCTAAGCACTTTACAAATACTACCTCATTTGATCACTATGACCCTGTAAAGCAGGTACTATTATTATCCCCATTTTATACACGAGGAGGAAACCAAGGCGGAGTGAGGTTAAGTGACTTGTCTACAAGTAACAGAGCTATTGAGTGTCTGAGGCTTTATTTAAACTCATGTCTTCCCGACTTAGGGCCTAGTACTCTACCCACTGTTCAGTCTGAATGTGGGAATTAATCCTTAGGAACTTAAAAGGTCATCTTGTTCAAGACCCATGGCCTCTGTATACAGCTGATGTTTGAGAACTATCATATTAACATTTTTCTTTTCACACAGGCAACAGTAACAAATGGTTGCTTTTACCAAGTGCTCTAAAGTTTGTAAACCACTTCACAATTTTTTCCCCATCTGATCTTTATAACAACCCTAAGAGATAAATATAGATATTTATTCCTATTTTATACATATGAAATCTAAGCTTTGAGAAGTCAAATGATCTACCTATGGACACAGGGTTAGTAACAGAGACAGGATTTGACAGGAAAATAGAGGTCTACTCTACTTTCAAAACCAGTGTTCTTTCTCTTACATGCCCCTACATCCCCTTGCCAAAACACCTCAGAAAGTACACCCTTCATAGATGGGCAAGTCACTTAATCCCATCATCTCACCAAGAAAAAAAAAAAAAAAAAAAAAAAAAAAAAAAAGTACCCCCTTCAGCCCTTTTAAGAATGGAAGCTCTTCCTCTCTCTTCCTTTCCCAGGATGTCATTGCTTGAGGAGCAGCTGAATAGTCTTATTTTGAAGACTTGCAGTGACAGGGGACCACCCACTCCACCTCTGGACAGTTTCAAATGACAGGAAGATTTTTTCTGTCTACTCTATGCTAGAATCCAATCTACCCACTACCCTCCAGGTCTCCCCTCTGGAGTCAAGCTGGACAACTCCAATTCTGCCCTCCCCCCTGCCCCGGAGCCCAAGAGTGTGGACATTTATTAGGGGGTGGGAAGAAGGTGAAGACCAGAAAACAGCTTCCCAGGCAACCCCATAGCAAATGTAACTTTGGAGATTGGGAAGGTCAGACTTTCTACCTTACACCCTGTAATGGGAATGTAAATTTTAAAGATCTTCCCTGCCCCTAGGCTAAAACGCACCTGGAGCCTGGGGTGGGAGGCTTGTTTTTCAGTAGATACTTTTTGATTGGCCAGTGGGTCCAAAAGGTTGTTACATTCTCTGAGCCAGGAGAAGGCTATATAAGCCCTGTGTGAGGCTTTGTTTTGGGGCTCACTTTGAGAAGTATTCTGTGATTTGATCTGGATTCTGGGAAGCCGTTGTCCAGAGCCCCCGGGCTTTGAAACCCAGATGTTGTTTGGTATGGATGTAATGGTCGCACAGTTTGGAAAGCTGTGTACTTGATCTGTTTCTGTCTTGATAATTCTGTCTGTATATTCTGAAGTTCGGGGTGCTGACCTTTTTCCCCTGAACGAGGTAAACGATACATATCTGACTGATTAAAGTAAGCTTGTTAACCCATTTTGAGTTGCTTTCCTTTATCAAAGCAGATCCAAGAACCTGTGGTGGCAGCAAACCCTGAGGACACTTGGGGTGCTTGCTGCTACACACCCTTTCCCACAATGATGGGGAGCACTATGTAAAGTGATCAATGATAAATGGCATCAGGGAAGGCCACAGATTAAGACAATCCTGGGCCTCATTTTACTTTTTCTATAAACCATGTAGATTTTAAGGTCTTTTCTAATCTGGCAGCTATATAGGACATATTATCATTCTTATAGAAACAGTGATCATCTGGAAAATCTAAGATGCACCTTCAAGTACTTATCACTGAAGTGACCAAGTACAACTTTCATATAAATCTGTAATTGTATGGTAAAGGGAAGGGGTAAAGCAAGAGCTATAAATCACTTTCAGTTATCTCACTCTACACAATAGCTGTTTAATCACAGAATGTACCACAAAAGGGAACCATTAGATTTGCTGAGCTATCAGCTCTATGTTTGGTCTTAGTATCTGTAGCACCAATTTCAGAGGGCTACTGTGAGGCTCAAGTGAGAACATGTAAAGCACTGTCACTTTATTATTACATAGTAGGTATCCATTTTCCATTTTTCAAAGCTTTACAAAAGAAAAATGAGGCAAAAATGTACAAAAAAAAAGAAATGAGCCAGTTTGGTGCTGTGTAAATAATACCTGCTTGATGTGTCTGAAGTCAAGAGAAGCTGGGCTCAAATCTTTACTAGTTTATATATGAATGTGGGCCAGTCACCATCTCAGGTTGGGCTCAGGTATAACAGGAGTTGGAATAGGTGGAGTAGATGATCTCTGAGGTTCGTTTCCAGTTCTAAATCCTATAACCACTGCCGTTACAATCCTCAGTTGTGAGTACCACCTTAGGGAAATGACATATTCTAACCTTCGAACTAGATAACTCAGTTACCTCCCCTAAAGAATTTTTGTTGGTGTCTAAGGGTCGGAGAATGGCAAAGACGAAAATATCAGGAAGTATCTGGGCCTACAGTCCTCACTTCAAGGGGGTCCAGGGAGGAAGGACCTTCTTCTCTTCTCAAAAGGGCACTCACTTCCCCATGCAAACCCACAGCACCAAAAAGGAAAGCCTCAGTACCATGAATAGAGTTGAGGAATTTCCATCAGGACTTTTCAACTTGTTTCTCTGGTGATACTGTCCCCTTTGGACTTAGGCCTGGCTTTCTCCGCAGCTCCAGCCACTGCCACCAAGTCCACCTTCACTACCTACCTTACCCATAGATGTCTTTTTTGTCTCATTATATCTCTGTTCACTTTATTTCTAACCCCCCCCCCCAAAAAAAAAAACATTTTTCATCCAAGAAAGTTCTCACAGCTCCCCTGGAGCTTATGTTTTTGGAAAGATGACAACAATTCTAGATATCCATAGTTTTGCTTTGAAGTATTTCAACAGTATTAAATTACAAGAAAGAATATAGGCTTGTGGAGAAAGAACTGTATGAAACGCTCTTAGCTCTCTTATTCTAGGGCCTACAAGGCTGTTCACATCTCAGAGAAATTGTATATGATGGCAGTAAAAATCTGTTTCTTGTATTGGCCTTTACATATATTAGTTAACTTTTCAAAATGCTCTTTTTGGCCAAGATTTTCATAGATAGCAGTTCACTTGGCTGAATAAGTTGTAGGGTCTGAGTAAGCCTCCACATTTTACTCAGACTCTCCAGAAACCAGGCTAGGACAGAAGGATGACTTTGTTAACTACTGGCTCCCAAAGAGTCTAACAGGTCCTCAGATAAAGTTAGCTCCCCTCATTCTACAATTTTCTGTACCAGGAAACACTAACTACCGTTGTAGTCTCCATGTAGCTATCCTCCATGATGGTTCCTGAATGACTCATCAATGCTCTCAGACTTTGGAGTAGCATGGAATATTGGAAAGAATATCTGATTTGGAGTTGGAAGACTTGAATGTTAACCCACACCTGTGTGATTTTGGACAATGAATTTCACCTCTGAGTCCATTTCTTCACTGATTTGTAAAACAAAGGGGTTGAACTAGATGATCACTTCAGTCTATTCCAGCTTCTAATCTTATGGTTTATGGAATGATCAAAGCCTAATAAGCAGGAAACATGAGGACTCATTTCCCACAGTTTACTTCCCCTCAGTCCTATACTATCCTAATAGCAATGTTGCATCTCTATTTTAGCTCTTTTGTTGTCTACATTAAAATAATTTCTGAAATCCCAATAATATGGCTTATTATCTCTTCCTATCCCCCCCCCACTCTGAACTGCTTGTCTAAGCAACCAACTCTAAGGATCCTTAGTCAAATGAGAAAGCACCAGTACTAGTGCTTGCATGATGTAAACATACTAGTATTTGTGGATATCTAAGTATTATCCCCATTTTTCAGATGAAGAAACTGAAGATCACAAGTGCTAAAGTCACTGGCCTAGAATCACATGACCATAACTGTAATACACCTGTAAGAGAGCTAGAATTTGGAACTGGGTCTGTTGTCTTTTAGTCCAGTGCTTTCTCCACTATGGCACTCTGTAACAGAAGAGATACTAAAATTTTAAATTAACAGATGAAAAGGAATCCTTGTAATTGAATAAGGAAAAGAGACGCTGTCAATGTACAGGCCATGGATCTTTGTAGTTTGGGGGTTTAGGATGATGAGAAATATTAGATGGGTAGGGTGAGGGAAGTTGAAGGGGAAGGGAAGAAGAAGTAATGTAGTTTGAGAGTACTAACGCAGAAGAACTATATCTATGTTCTTGCTATGTGAGTTTGGGCAAATCACTTTGGGCCTCAGTTTCCTCATCTGTATAAGGAGGACATCACTCAGTACTCGGTGCATAATCATCAATTAATAAACATTAGGATGGTTGTATGAAAAAACAATTTGGGGTAAACTTTAAGGTGCATAAATTTGAACTTTTTAGACAAAGTGAACTGAAGAGAAAACACAATCAAGTCCTTTAATAGTGATTATTACATAAAACCCAGTAGTGGTATTTATCTGATATTGGCTAGATGTAAGAATCTGTCTATTGATCATCTGCAATACCATGAAAATGAAAAAAGGTAAATTCTAGTATTATTATTTTACCAATACTGAGCAACAGAAAGTCCTGGTCCAGGGTGTGATGAATAACTCTCTTTTTGAATGTGTGTATATAAAGCAGGATGTTCTGCAGATAACAGCTTCAGCATTTGGCATATGTTCCTGGGCATGAATCTAAGAATGGTGTGATGAGCCCAGAAATGTACTCTAAATTATGTGCTGAATGTGAAATCATTTTGATTCAGTATCTTGGTCTAAAGAAGTGAACTTCCTTTATGTCCTTATCTGTTGACAAATCAGGAACAAATGCAAGAAGCTTTCTGTTTTGAGGGGATTCCTGGTTCTTTCATCACAGGTTGGAGGGAGAGACAGGGTCACATAAGAGGATCTAGGATAAGATTAAGATGATTTTCTTTTGACATCACTTTGCCATTGGAAGTACTTGTCTAAGTAGGCTGGGCTAACACTGGATTAAAAGGAGATTTTATCTTTCAACACCATTTACCTTCTACAAAGAACCTTGTTCCATAGCCTCAAAATATATTTTACGACTGCACGTTTTTTTACTACTTTTGGGCATGGCAAAAAAGGGGAATACACAATAGATCTTAGGAAATGCACAGTTGGGGTGGCTAGGTGGCGCAGTGAGTAGAGTGCTGGCCATGGAGTCAGGAGGACCTCAGTTTGGATATGGCCTGTGACACAGACACAGACACACACACAGAGCTAGCCCTGTGACCTTGGGCAAATTACCTAACCCCAAATGCCCTCCAAAAAAGAAAGAAAGAAAGAAAATGCACACTTACCTGTTTTCCATCCACTTCAATATCTGCTACATAATTTTCAAACACTGTGGGCACATAAACTTCAGGGAATTGGTCTTTGCTAAATACAATCAGCAAGCATGTCTTCCCACATGCACCATCACCAACTATAACCAATTTTTTTCGGATGGCGGCCATAGCTGGAAAACAAGGAGAGGGAGAGATTTATGTTGATGCTCAAGTATACTCAGCACATATGGATAACATGGTTACTAGTGTTTACTAGTTACTAGTACATGCAGGGTAAGTAAAGGGAAATTCAAAGAAGAGCTTCATCTTCAGGTCATAAAGTCATTCTAACAGGTAGTCCTGGGATTTGCTATTTGTCCAAAATTACAGGGATTGAACAGAATCATCTTAGAAACTATATGGTTGAAAATAAATGTTATCAGTGAATAGCCAGCAATATATAATTAGCACTAGAACAGAGATTTATTTTTTTTTATTTTATTTATTTGCTTTTAGTTTGCAACATTCAGTTCCACAAGCTTTTAAGTTCCAAATGTCTTCCCCTTCTTCTCTTCCCCCCACCATAGTGGCATGCAATCTGATATAGGTTCTACATATACCTTCACATTAAACATTAGTCAAGTTGTAAAGAAGGATTGTAACCAATGGAATGAATGAAAAAGAAGTAACAAAACACAAAGGAGAACAAGTAGTTTGCTTCAATCTGCATTCAGACTCTGTAGTTCTTTCTCTGGATATGGATATTCCTTTCCATAATGAGTCTTCTGGAGTCATCTTATAACCTTGCATTGCTGAGAGAAGCTCAGTCTATCAAAGTTAGTACTATATCACAGACACAATGTGTCTGTAATTGTGTACAAACTTCTCCTGGTTCTGCTCTCCTCACTCGGCATCAGTTTATATAAATCTCTCCAGGTTATTATGAAGTCCATTTGCTCATTTCTTATAGCACAATAGTATTCCATTACATTCATATACCAAAACTTGTTCAGTCATTCCCCAATTGATGGGCATCTCTTTGATTTCCAATTCTTTGCCACCACAAAATGTGCTCCTATAAATATTTTTGTACATACAAGTCCTTTTCCCACTTGTATGATCTCTTTGGGATACAGCCTAAAAGTGGTATTGCTGGGTCGTAAGCACATCTTTGCAGCTCTTTGGGCACAGTAGAATAGAGATTTCTGAACTGAGTAAATGGAGAACCATAATCCAGCTCCTTCTTGCTTCCATTCAGAAGAACCTTCATTTCTGTTGCTGTAGTTCAGACAAGTTCTCTTGGCAATGATACTGGGGTGGTCTTCCATTTCCTTCTCCACCTCATTTTATAAGATGACAAAATGAAAGCAAACAGGGCTAAGTGACTTCCCCAAGGTCAACATAACCTATAAGTGACTGAGGCTTGATATGAACTTGGGAAAAGGAGTCTTTCTGACTCTAGCTCTGGCACCCTATCCGCAATCCTCCTTTTAAGGGCAGAACATATAAAACTTACTTTTTAACCTAAAGTCACTTCTTTTTCCAGTCAATAGAGATAATATATGTGGCAGCTAGGTAGTGCAGCGAGTAGAACAATGGACCTGGACTCAAGAAGCCCAGAGTTCAAAACTAAACTCAGACACGTAACAGCAGTTTCCTCAGCAGTAAAATGGTAATAACAACTTCTACCTCCCAGGGTTGCTGTAAGGATCAAATGAGATACGTGCAAAGCACAGACAAATGTCTGGCACACAAAAGGTGATATATAAAACGCTAGTTATAAATACATTTTACAGCCTTCTTTTCCAGGCCTTAGCTAACAATTTAAATGCGGCATGAATAATACCAATAGTTTTATAAAAAGTCGAACCAAGGAGACGGGAAAAAGAGCTTGAGATATATCAAACTGAGCTCATCCACTGCCTTGATTCTCTAAAGTTATATAAAGCCAGGCCAGAGCACTCATCAATCATCTAGCTGGTTCCCTTCTCCTAAACATTTATTTCCCAAGGTGGTTTTCTTAGGGAGGGAGGGTGAGGTCTCTGGAGAAGGTACAAGATAAATGGCTACAATGAAACTAACATCCTGGAAGAACTCAGTTCTTTCCAATCAAGTTGAACATTAGAAAAATCTGAAATAATATGGTTTTATGGTGCAAAGAATCCTAAATCTAGTCAGAAAAACCTGGGTTTAAATCCTAGCTGTGATACCGACTAGTTGTCTAAGCACAGGAAAGATCAGTTTTCCTACCCATACAATGAATATAATAGCATAATACTAACCTCATAGGATCTTTTTGTGAGGCTTAAATGAGATAATATATTCAAAACCCTAAATACCAACTATTATGCAGGGCTGCTTAAATTGAAATACATGAGACTAGAATAGAGGTGACAACCTGTTCTAATAAAAATCACCAATAGCAGGATCTCCAAGTATCAGCTGAACGCTTACTTAATTTTTTGACTTGCATTTCCATGCATTGTAGTAGGAGGGGGACGAAGGTGAAGGGGAAAAGGGACATCTTTCAAAGCCCCCAGAACTGTGGTGAAAGATAATGAAAAAGCCAGATTCAGGAGCCCTAGGGTCCAGTCTGGTTCTGACAATAACCAGCTGTGTGACCACTGGCAAATGACTCCTTTTTAAAGCTTCAATTCCTTAGTTAAAATACTTATAATGGAACTCATTTCACAAAGTTTTTTTTTTTTTTTAAAGATGAAAGCATTCTGTGTGAATTATTTTTATTAGAGATCTTAATGATGACAGAAAGATCCCATGTCAAGAGAAGGCAAACCCCCATTATTGGAAAGAACACAGCTTGATTCCCTATAGAAGGTCATGCTTTCTAAAGGAAAGTTTGGGATCATTTGTTAATTTTTTGAACTTACTCTAGGTAGCACTAAAAAAAGCAAAGTGAAGGAGAAGTGGAAAAAATTGGAGGGGACTTCTATAACAGCTAGCTTATCATGATTTTTCCTTTCCTTCAGAGCTTATTACACTTAGTTCTAGATAGCACAAGACTGAAACATTTATTGTGTCTCCAACTAAACTATAAACTTCCTAAACCATACATTTCTTTTTAGGCTTTTTAACACCTTATTAAGGGGTGGCTAGGTGGCGCAGTGAAAAGCGCTGGAGTCAGGATGACCCGAGTTCAAATGCAGTCTCAGACACTTAACACAAAAAATTAGCTGTGTGACTGACATTGGGCAAGTCACTTAACCCCAACTGCCCCTCAAAAAAAAAAAAAAAAGCAACAAAAAACCTCCCAACAAAAACCAACCTTTTATTTATTATGGATCTGTTTTCTTTTACAACATGACTAACAAGGAAATGTTTTGCATGACTGAACATATATTACCCTTATCAAACTGCGCCTTCTCAATGAGAGGAGATAGAGGAGTGAGGATGGGAGAGGATTTGGAACTCAAAATAAAAAGTTAAAAATAATTTTTGTAAGTATTTGGGAAAAAATAAAACGTCAAAAAATATGCAACATTGTCTTGATGATTTTGTTGTTTTTCTTTCCATTTATATTGTAGTCATTGTGTACTGGCTTCACTTTGCATAAAGTTCTGGAAGCTTTTCATATTTATCAAGCTCATCGTTTCTTTGAGCACAATAATGTTACATAATATTCATGTACCACAATTTAACTATTCCTCAATTGATGGGCATTCTGTTTCCTTGTCACACTCATTGCCAGAGCTAGGTCAGTGTTTGGGAGGCTCCAAAAGAAAGTATGGGAGAGAAGAATTAGACTGACTACCAAACTGAAGGTCTACAGAGTCACTGTGCTGATTTCATTGTTGTGTACCTGTGAAACCTGGACAGTATACCAGCACCATGCCAGGAAACTCAATTGCTTCCATTTGAACTGTCCTACAAAGAATGTGAAGATCACCTCGCAGGATAAGGTACCAGATACTGAGGTCCTTACTTGAACTAAACACTGCCAAGCATTCAAACTCTGCTTCAGAGAGCACAACTCTGATGGGCTGGCCATGATGTTCAAATGCAAAACATATGCTTGCCAAAAGACTATTTTATAGAAAACCCACACAAGAAAAGTGCTCTATCTTAAGAACTTGGAACTGTGTCACATGTGAGACACGGGACTGCTCAGCATGGTGTACCCACATCAGAGAAGGTGCTATGCTCTACGAACAAAGCAGAATTGAAATAGTTCAAAGGAAATGCAGGATGTGCAAATTTAGAGAATCCACCCCAAATGTTCACACAAACTATTCGTGCCCCACCTGTGGTAGAACATTTGGAGCTCATACTGGTCTGATCAGCCACAGTCGGACATAATGAAACTAAATTCTAGCACAGTGATGTCATTTTGGTCCTCTAGAGAAATGAAGGACAACACCCAATCACTCCTACCACAAAGTGTTGCTATCAACATTTTAATGTAAAATAATCCTCTTTTTGTCAAATAAATTCTTGAGGTATATGCCTAGGAGTGGAACCTCTGGGTCAATGGATGCAAATATTTTAGCGACCTTCTTTGTGTGATGCCAGACTTCATTCTAAAATAGTCACACCAATTCATAGTTCTACCAACAAATGCATTAGTGTACCTCTCTCTTTCCTCAATCCCTCCAACATTTACTATTCCCACATTTCTGCTATTATCTTTGATGATTTGTTGGGTGTAAGGTGAAGCTTCAGGATTTTGATTTGCATTATTATTATTAGTTATCTGTAGCACTTATATTCATGTGTTGTCAATAACTTGAAATTCTGAGAAACGATTGATCATATCCTCTGACCACTTATTTATTAGGGAATGTCTTGTAGATATGGATGCATACATATATATGTACACATACATAAAGAGATTGATCCTTGGCTATCAAACCTTTATAAATGTCTTAATATTTTTCATAATTGATTCTTACTCTTGTGACATTCGTTTTGCTCATGCAAAAGGCTTTCAATTTCACGTGAACAAAATTGTCTAATTTATTCCCTGTGCAGAGTCGTAAATGACACATAATCCTCTGCTCTTCTAATTTGTTTGATGCTATGACCTTTGTTATTCTCTTCACTTATCTGTTTTAAATTTATTGTGGAATAAGATGTAGAATAATGGCCTAGACCTAGTTTCTTCCAGAATGCTTTTTTAGTCTTCCCAGCAACTCTTGTAAAATACAGAATTCTTTCTAGGTAATTCTCTTTTTAAGTCTACTCAACACTGGCGTTATCAAATTCTACTCTTTCTTATTCTTCCTGGTCTATCTAGCCTGTTCCACTGTTCTACTTTTCTATTTACTAACCAGTACCAAATGGTTTTGAAGATTCCTCCAAGTGAACTGTTGTTTTATTTTGTTACATAAACCATGTTCTTCCTGTGGCAGTTTAATTGGTATAGCACTAAATCTGTAAATCATCTTTGGTAGTAGTCATTTTTATTATATTGGCACAGCTTACTCATTAGCACTGAACATTCCTCCCAGCTATTTAAGTTGTCTCTTATTTATTTGAAAAACACTTTCTAATTGAATCTATAGAGTTATTGAGTGAAGACTGGTAGACTGATTCTTTTTTTGCTTTTTGGAGGGCATTTGGGGTTAAGTGACTTGCCCAAGGTCACATGGCTAGTTTTTTGTGTTAAGTGTCTGAGGCCAAATTTGAACTCAGGTCATACTAACTCCAGGGCTGGTGCTCTATTCACTGTGCCACCTAGCCTCCCTTAGACTGATTCTTTACTGATATTTTACTTACTATCTGTAACTTGTTTATTTCGTAATTATTCTGAATGGAAAGCCCTTCATCTTGAAGGGTAGTTTCCTCATCTGTGAAGTTGGGATTCATTACCTACTTTCAAAGAGAACTTCAAATAAGGTAAACTTTAAACCTCAAACATAAAACTATTTTCCTCACCATCTTCTTCTGTGACAAGTAAGATTAACCATCAGTCTTTAATGTTACAATGCTAAAGAACTCTTTAAGAACAAATGTTGGTGCTCAAGCCTCACAGGATTCATAAATGTGCTTTTATTCTCATTTATGTCTAGACATCACATGATTTATTATAGTCTAGCGTTCATGTGTATTGTTTTATGCAGAGTCAACAAAAACAGAGCCTTTTGTTGAAAACAAAAGTTTAATTCTAAACTCCTAATTCCAACTGGAGGAAAGTGGAAACCTCAATAGTACAGACCAAGTGCACCTAAATACTGAGAAGTGGACCACTATTTTTGTAAGCAGCTTAAGCAGGAACAAAGGAAAAACCACGAACATGAATATAAAAAGGAAAGGTTAGATGGTGGAATCTGGACAACAGAGGAATGGAAGGGCTACCATAAGAGAACAGAGACATTGCAGGGCAGACACCAGAAAACAACAAACTTGATATTTTTCCTTGCTCTACTTTTACTGAATCATCTTTTCTCTTTGCTATTACATATTTCTTTTCAAACACAGCTGCTCACCAGTTTGAGAAAGGAAAGGAGCTCAGGCTCTCCCTGAACAGCCTGGGTCAGATGACTCATTTTCATGAAGAGATTTACTGAGGACATTTCCGAAGTTCAGTCCAGCTTGTCTAAGTGTTAACTGCAACAGCTTTTTTCAGAGGTTTGGTTCTACTACCACTCAAAGTTACAACAAATCTGTTTACTAGTTACCTGGAAGAATACTACAAAATTAAAATCTCCCCCAAAATGTGGAGTTTTTTAAAGACAGGCATTCTATAAGGGTCACTATATTATTTGGCATCAGAACATTTGCTGATTGTGCTAATGGAACAAACAATTCAAACTCTGCTCTGGGTTCACAGAAGAGGTATGATCAAAATTAGATAATGAATCTTCCTATTTGTACTATTACTTTCCATTTTTCAAGACAAATTCTGTCTCTAGTAAGATTACAAAAGACTTCACAAATAACGAACATTCTTTTGTCCCCCCCTTAATAGTATTCCATTTTTCCGCAATTACATGTAAAGATAGTTGTCAACATTCACTTTTATAAGATTTTGGGTTCCAATTTTTTTTCTTCCTCCCCACCCCCCCAAGATGGCAAACAATCTGATATAGGCCATACATGGGCAATCGTATTAAACATATTTCCACACTAGTCATTTTATGAAAAAGAATTAGAACAAAAGGGAAAATGTTAAGAAAGAAAAAAAAACAAAAAAGGAAATAGTATGTTTTGATGTACATTCAGACTCCATAGCTCTTCCTCTGATCACATTTTCCATCATGAGTCTTTTGGAATTATCTTACATCATTGCTTACATGTATTGCTGAGAAGAGCTAAATCTGTCACAGTTGATCACTGCACAATGTTGCTGCCACTGTATACAATGTTCTCTTGGTTCTGTTCATTTCACTCTGCACCAGTTCATTTAAGTCTAAGTTTTTCTGAAATCTACCTGCTCATCATTTCTTATAGTACAACAGTATTCCATTACATTCATATACTACCACTTGTTCAACCATTCCCCAATTGATGGGGATCTCTTTGGTTTCCAATTCTTTGCCACCACAAAAAGAGCTGCTATACTTTTGTACATGTGGGTCCTTTTCCATTAAAAAAAAATGATCTCTTTGGATACAGATCTAGAAATGGTATTACTGGATCAAAGGGTATGTGCACAGTTTTATAGCCCTTTGGGCACAGAATAACTGACTTTTTGGTTTTGTTTTCTGGAGGACAATTGGGGTTAAGTGACTTGCCCAAGGTCACAGGGCTAGTTTTTGTGTTAAGTTTCTGAGGCTGGATTTGAATTTTGGTCCTCCTGACTCCAGGGCCAGTGCTCTGCTCACTGTGCCACCTAGCCGCCCCATAACTAACATTCTTTAGTTCTTTCTGGTTTAGAATCCGGGTTTGAGACTTAAGTCTCCTACTATGTCATTTAACTGCTCTGAGCCTGACAGAAACCTATTTTGTCATCTTGTAAGATGAGGGGACATTAAAGTTCCTTCTTATCTCTGATACTACATTGTTGCTACAACCTCACATTTGACTTCACACCTTGTGTGTTCATGTACTTTCATTTAATTTTAGGAATATTTACCTGACCCTTCTATTAAACAACAAGTGAAGAATCCCAATGAAGTAATCCAAGTCTATGTCTTTGTCATGGCCATAGCTAGTTCAGTACCATTAAATAAGTAAGGGTTTCCTATGGGGCTAACTAAAAACTATTATGAATAATGTTACAGAGTGGGGGGAAAAGGAAGAAACAAGAGCTGTTGAAACAATGACCTCCTTTGAGGTCTCTTTCACTCTTCAGTAAATTTTATATTAACTGGGTACCATGAATCCTTTACTTTCTTTTTTTTGGAGGCAGGAAGGCAAGGCAATTGGGGTTAAGTGACTTGCCCAAGGTCACACAGCTAGTAAGTGTGTCAAGTGTCTGAGGCCGGACTTGAACTCAGGTCTTCCCGACTCCAGGATGCTATTCACTGCACCACCTAGCTGTCCCAATTCTCTACTTTCTGACTTGATTTTTCACATCCCTCAAACATACACAGAACCCCTTTGACAAAATAAATCTCTGTACCTAATACACACATTTTCCACATGACTTTTGCATTACCAAACTATTTTCAACCAGATATCCTATCTTCCTAAATCCAGACACCAGATGTACATTAGGTCCAAGTCCACAACACAAAGATGAGAAGAAAATAGTTTCATAACTATGTCCTTTCAAAACTTGGTATTCAATCTGTTGCCCTTCAGAAGGGTTTCACAATATTGTAAATGATGATGCGTACAATCAGTCCTTAGATGTCACTGGTTAGGGAAATCTGGATGCTTCACCGTTTATCTGTAGTACTATACTTACTTTTGGGGCTACGGAGGGTGCACCAAAGTGACCATATGATATCAGCAACTTTCTGTTATTTACCCAATGGTTAACCTCATTTTCAAGTGTTAAAGTGGCTTATAAAATACAGAAGACCAACAGACCAATGTTGTTATGATACGTGTTTTGTGCTATCAAAATATACCCTCTGTCTATAAGTACAACCTCAAATATCTACAGAAGTTCAAGGACCAGCAAGCAATGACTATGACAATGACAAGATACCAGTATCACTGCTATGAAAAGAAAAACACTTCAACAGCCTTAGATCCTCATCTTATTTTCTGACTTCTAGATGGGAGACGAAATGATGGCTATCTCTAGACAGAAAACTAAATTTACCTTTCTTAAAAAGACTTGCTTTTGAGGGAAAAAGACAAACAACCAAGTAACTCCAGTCCACTGTTCCCTACACGCACATACTACTAGCTCTGGGAGAAACAAGCAGCCATCTTCCCACTCACTTCCTGTCTCCCTCTGTTCCCATATACAGCTGTTTCTTAGGACACAGGAAAAGGCGAGGAATCCTTAGCTATTGAAGCAAGGAAATGAGAGATATACTTGTCTTGCTTCCCTTCTAATCTCTCCTAAATCCTTGGGGATTGAGGAGATCTTTGTCACTGTTCAGTCTTTTTTTTTTTTTTAAAGCAATTGGGGTTAAGTAACTTGCTCAAGTGGCCAGTTATTTCTGGGTATGGTGCTAAGTATCTGAGCCCAGATTTGATCCCGAGGTCATCCCGACACTGGAGCTGGTGTTCTTACTCGCTGAGCCACCTGGCCACCCCTACACTGTTCAGTCTTGAGATCATTATTCAAAAGTTATAGTCAAGAACAGCTTCTAGGAGGCTAGAGAATAGCCACCTACCCAATAATTTCCTTTACATCCCCTAGATGTCACTCATATCTTTCATCTGACCTTCTCCCAGAGGAGAGAACCCCCTTATAAGAATTTCGTTTTAAAAGAAAAAGCGAGAGGAAAAATTCAAAATCAATGAACACATTGAATGGAAAACAATCTGACATTATTTGCAATGTTCTATACTTGTGGAACCTACATCTACAAAACTGAGTATAGGGAGATGTCTTGTCTCTTTTTGGGGTCAAGCTTGCTCTTTATAATTTTTTAGCATTCAGTTGTGATTGTGGCTTTACTCTTCCCATTTTCACTACTGATATTCCTGTGTACTCTCCTGGCTCTGCTTATTTCATTTTCAACAGTTATATAAACCCACAATTCTCTGAATTTATCTTTACTTCTTATAGCTGCCCAATGATTTTCAAAATTTCACCATATCTTGAGATATGGCTCAGCAAATCTAGTCATTGGGTACCTTGGCACTAAGCAATTTCATCAGTTAGTATTTTCAGAACAATCTTGCCTCCAAACTATAAGTGTGTTCCTTTATCCTCTTACTTGTGTATACAATTTAAAGTCCACAGTTCTGGGAAGGACTTTTAAGAAATAATAACACAGGGGTGGCTAGGTGACTCAGTGAATAGAGCATCGACCCTGGAGTCAGGAGGTCCTGAGTTCAAATCCAGTCTCAGACACTTAACACACACACACAAAAAAAACTAGCGATGTGACCTTGGGCAAGTCACTTAACCCCCAACTGCTCCACCTTCCCCCCTCCAAAAAGAAAAAAAAAAAAGAAATAACACAACCATAGTAAGTTCAACGAAGTATCAGAATTTTTGAGGCTACAAAGTCTGATTATTCTTATACCCTTCATCTTATGTGATTGCAGTAAATGAGCATTCCATTATCTTGGTTTTCTGTACTTTTCACTATGCATCATTTTATAAAGGTCTTTCCAGATTTCTCTTTATTCTTGTTGGTTTTGTACAGTATTTGCATCCCACCAATGTACTACAATTTACTTAACCAGGCCCCATTTAAATTGTTTTAAGTCCTAAAAAATTATATATGATGTTGCTATGAAAGCATGTAAACAGATTTTTAAAAATTTTTTCTTTGTACTTATAGATAGCTCTCCAAAAAGTTTGCATTTCCATAAATGGCTCTATTCAGCTGTGAGAAATAAGATGGGTTAGTTAAGCGTTTGGGGGAAGTAGTTGTTGGTCAGCAGAACTTGTCACACAGGTAGAATGATGGATTTAGATTTTACAGATGAAGAAATCGAGCCCAGAGAGGTGAAATGACATGCTGTGGACACAAATCTCCTGACAGTTATAGACATTTACCTCAAAGGGTGGTTGTGCCAGCATTCTCAGCCTTAGGCCTAGCACACAGCAAGTACTATATAAATGTATGCTCCCTTTTTCCTTTCCTATAGAGTGTAGCAGAGATGTGATGTAATGTAAACAAAGACCTCAAAAGCAATGCTTTTCTACAACCTTCCACATCAGACTGTAGCCTGGTCAGATGTTTTCACTGAACTGTTCCAGGGGATCCTCGAAGCTCCTGGTCACTAATCTGGGTCTCAGGATAAGTCGAGAAGCAAATAAATGTCTTATAACTCTTTCATCTCTCTGCTCCAGCATACTGTTCTCTTGAAAAAACTAATCTGACTTCTACTTTTAGGGTTGGTCTCTCTAAACCCAAACAAAAATTTCAAGCTCTGGTTTATAGTGTACTAAATTCTGGGATTCCACAGGGATGATCAGAATTAATTTGGAATGGCACTGGGTCATACAGTGAAATCCTTGAGAAAATGGTACTTGACACTTTTTTTTGGTTGGGGGCTGAAAGTGAATGTAGGAGAGAGGACCAGGTAAACAGAAAGCCTAAGCTAGAAGCCTAAAAGAGATACTGGTCTCAGTGGAGTTAGAATGAGAGTTGGAAGTCTTATTAGTCATCTAATTCAAGACCCTCTCATTTTCCAAATAAATAAATTGAACCTAAAGGAAGTTAACTGATATGTCCAACTCATACAACTAGCAAATTATAGAATCAGAATGCCATGTTTTCCAGTTCAGTGCTCTTTCTTTTTAGGAGGGTACCTAGGTGGTGCAGTGGATAGAGCATTGGGCTTGGAAACAGGAAGACTCATCTTCATGAGTTCAAATCTGGCCTCAGACATTTACTAGCTATGTGACCCTGCGCAAGTCGCTTACACCTGTTGGTCGTAATTCCTCATCTGTAAAATGAGCTAGAGAAGGAACTGGCAAACCACTCCAGTATTTCTGCCAAGAAAATCCCAAGCGGGGTCACAAAGAGTCAGACACAACTGCAACTACTAAATAACAACAAAGCTCTCTATGCCTCTCAAGATGGGTCTTCAGAAAGTTGGGCCATTTAGATATGTAGACTATGGAACACAGGCAACATGGTGTAGATAAAAGAGACAACATCTGGAGTCACAGAATTTTGGTTCAAATAAAGTTTTGCCACTTAAGAACCTGTGAAGCCCTGAACAAATCACTTTAACTTCTTTGGTTTTCAGTTTCCCCAAGAAGGCCTCTTAGTTTCCATCAAGTTCTAAATCTATGATTCCATGACTTCAAATACTACTATTCTTTTCCAGAGGTATCATTATGACTTAAAAACAACACCAAATGCAGCCATGCTATCGCCCTGATTCATATTTTCTGTCTTCTTGCTTCAAAAAACAAGCAGCAGGGTCTGTTCTCTTGTTTCCGGTCCCTAACACTACACTATGTGCCTGGAGAATTGCCACAAAGAGAAAGGAATATAAAGATTTTTTATTAGGCTGTAAAATCTTTGAGTAAGAGTAGATAGGGCTAATGCTTTTGCCTATAAACACAAAGGGAAAACTTTCAATTCTTATTCTGGACGACTGTTTTTACTCAGAAGGGAAAATTATTCCTTCTCCACAATGGATTAGAAGATGGATAGTGCTTCAATTTTAGCTATTGCTAGGAGGGGTTGGATATACACTTTGCATTTTGAAGACACAAACTCTTTAGAAAAATAAGCTGAATCTTTAAACTGCAAACACTGAAATAGGCAATAACTGACTGCTTAAGAAGGAGGCCAAAGTTGAACAGTCCAGAGGACAGCCATATTCTACCTCTGGTAACAAGAAATAATCCATGCTTTGTTACCAATCCTACTTTGTAAAGGATTTACTGTAACTTTCTGAAGTTAGGCAGAATTTTTTTTGGGGGGGTAGGGATGAAGAGAAGCCAAGGATTAGTTGGTAAAGATGATCTAGATGATCACCCGAGACCAGACAACAAAACCCAGCCAAATCACAGGCACAACCCTTAAATTAAAATAATAGGCATATATGTGGGGAGATATTAACATTTACATATATTTTTCATACATGGAGGAAAAAACTTTGGTAGGGCTCTTTTTCTTTTTTTGCTTTTTGGAGGGCAATTGGGTTTAAGTGACTTGCCCATGGTCACACAGCTAGTTTTTTTTGTTAAATGTCTGAAGTCGCATTTGAACTCAGGTCCTCCTGGCTCCAGGGCCAGTATTCTATTCACTGCACCACCCACCAGCCCCTGTAGAGCTCTTTTTCAAACAGACCATTTAAGAGAAGGTGCTTTTCACTGATTTAAAAGGACTATCTTCAAAGTTAGTTTTTAAAAGAGTTTAGACCATTATCTTATTTCCCTTTGTTTTTGCAATACACTGTGTGCACACACATATATACACATACAAATCTTAAAACCCTTAAATGCACAAGTGTCAAATGCATACATATAGCCAAGATAACAATGAGAAAACTTCATTGAAAGTCACCTATTACCAGAGTCAGGAAAGACTTTGTACACTAAAGAGACAGCACAGTGGAAAGAACAATGACTCTAGTCAATGGGACCCAGAGGACCTGGATTCAAAGATCATTTCTGATGCTCACTACCTGTGATGCTTAGCAGGTATCAGCCTCAATTTCTTCATTTGTAAAATAAAGGGGTCTGATCTCCAAAGGCCCTTCTAGTTTTCTATGAAGGTACTCAATGCTTACTGTTCAATGGGGAAGCTGTGCCAATGAATTATTAGGGTCCTAAGAAGGGCAAGGACATACCACGAAAAGGAAAATGACATTCCCTAATGGTCTGGCTTCTTCCAAGTCAAATGTACAATATTCTTTTCTTGGCTGACTGGTGGGTGATGTGATGTGAAGTAAATGCAGTGGTGTTAGACTTTTCTCTGACATAGAGCCTCTCTGCCAAGTTATGAATACTGGACACATTTTCTCCTCCCAATGCCTCCTTTTGTACCCTAGTCTCCTGGTGTCATTATGAAAGCTCTACATCAATCACAATGGTTGAAAGCAGGTCAAAAAAGGGAGCACAGTGGTCTTTTTTGATATCTATGAATTTAGTTGAGGTTTTTTTTGAAAGGCCTTGTTTATACCTATTGTTAACCAAAGAAATAAAAATAAAATTTAAAAACCGTATGTTTTGTGAATCAGGTGGAAAGCATGGTCAATTTCCAATCCAGGATCAACAGGGTCAGTTTAGAATTCAGTACTTTAACAGCATAAATCTGAATACAACTACTACCCCCTGAGACTCCTGGGTAAGTTCCAGTTTTTTTTCATCTGTAAATTGCCCTAGGGGGTTGGACTAGATAATCTCTACAATTCCTTTTTAACTCTAAAATCATTCCATTACCCTAAGACACACAAGTCGTGTCAGCAACATCCCTTCACTCTCTGCTTATGAGAAACAATAGTAACGCTCACAACTGTACTCCTTAAAGGTTCTTTTAAGAAAAAGAAAAGACAGTCATACACTAATTACTGCTATCCAAAGACACAAACACTACATATGCTGTCATTTTTCCTTGAGAGAAATTAGATACATAGGACTTAAGAAGCAGTTGCTTTAGAAATGAAACATTTTCATGAATCAAAATAGGTACCTACAAAGGAAGCACAGTACCTCTCTTGAAGAGAATCATACATTATGAAAGAATATCTCAGAGGTACAACTTATACTAATAAATCTTGCCTTATAAGAATGCTCTTTGGCCAAACCCACATATGATGGTGAGAAACAGTTGATATTTAACTAATAACTGCTTTGGCTGGAAGAGGTGCATATGTGCCAATGGGAACATTATAGTAGGATATATTCATCAAAAAGGAAAGGTTTGTGTAAATGTGGTTTGGAGTAAATGCCAAACTATCATGTAAATGCAGGAAAAAAAATGACAAACCAGTTTAGAGATAATGGTTTTGAGAAGGCTAGGGCCAGATACTCATTAGAGAATTCTAACCAAAGGACAGGTTGGCTTAAATTAGCCAAAAGTGCTTGTTTTTGCAAACAAACATAAATCAAATAGAATCTTAAACATTTTAAGTTAGTTTTGGAACCCCACAACAAATTCAGTTATAGCTCACAGCCACCTGCTCAAGCCCAAACGAACTGGATAAAGCTTTGATCCATAGCCTTGGTTTCAAAGGCAATAAGACTGCTTACAATTACTCCTTAACTTCATAGATAAGTTGTAGGGAGTTGGAAAACTTACCATATTATTTATTTCCAGCTCTGTTAATATGTCTACAATAATTCTTAACAAATGACCTCCTGACTCCAGGGCCAGCGCTTTACTCACTGTGCCAACTAGCTGCCCCGAATTTAAGGATATACTTTTTTTTTTTTAAGCAATTGGGGTTAAATAACTTGCTCAAGGTTACAAGGCCAGTTACTTCTGGGTGTGTTGCTAAGTATCTGAGCCCGGATTCGATCCCCAGGTCATCCTGACACTGGGGCCGTTGCTCTTACTCACTGAGCCACCTGGCTGCCCTTTGCCATTTCCCTTCTTGAGGTATGTCCTTGCCATTCTTAGGACCCAAATTAATTCACTGCCACAGCATCCCCACTGAACATAAGCATAGAGTACTATCATTGGGCTAGAAGGGACTTTGGAGATTGAACCCCTTTATATTACAGATGAAGAAATCAAGGCTGATGCCTGTTAAACAGGAGATATTGCACTGTTAAAATGGGTCTCACGAAATATAAAAATGTTTGTTGTGAATCAACATTTTTACATGACTTGAAATAAAAAAAAACCTAGATCACACGTGATTAAGGCCAAATGAAACTGAAGACAGGAGTGCTGGCACTAAACATCACATTCTTAGCTCACAACAAGCAAACACAGAAGGCATTAAGTCATTTGGTTTTTTGTAATTAAAAAATTAGTAAATATATAACAATATATATTTTTAAAATTGTACATACAATTTATTTGCTACTGGTCACATAGAACAACTACAATCTCATGGGTACTATTCTTGGAGGAATTTTTGTCTTTCTCAAAGGAGAAAACCCAATACTGGCCTAGAGAACACATATACACATACATACATACATATGTGTATGTTGTACACACACTCACTGTTTTGGATGGTACACAAAGCTAGGTCTGTTTGCAAATGAAGTAGTTATAAATATAACTTGTGAAATCTGTTTAGACAAGGAAGAACTTAAGTCAGAACATTACTCACAGCTAAAGAGGCCTCCAAGTCAACTCCACCCATGTTAGCCTGTATTGGGAAGTCAATGAAATAGACCGATTCTACTCAGCCAACATGTAATGGAAAGTCTCTGAGCTCCACCTGATTAATAGTTTACATAAAGGTAACAGACCCTAGATTAAAAGGTCTTCTGACATTCATAAACCACATTGGAGAATAGTTAGTACCTCAAACTGGTACAAAAGCACTAGATGTTGGACTGAAAATCAAGTTTAGCAAAATCATTGGGTCGGGGGGGGGCCAAGGAGGGAAGCATTATGATTAGAACTATTCATATCTCAAGGAATTCCCAAATCAAGAAAAAATTGGTTTGAATACAAACCAGAAACTTAAGTTGTTATCCCAAAATGCTCCCTTGACATAAGTGAAAACAAGAAAGTTTCCAAACATTTTAAGGTTAGCCTGTTCTTTATCTGGCAAATACTACTGGCTGTGGTACTGCTCACCTAGAACCTCAGAGCAAACTTACTTTTGGCTCTGGGCTATCTGCACACTTCTAGCAAGAATCAATTTTACACAACTATGAATATAAGGACACAAAATAAGGATACCAGGATAAGGGCTATGGAAAGACTGGTCTCAAAAGAAACAATGCAACTTCCAATCACTTCTCTATTCCACAAGCAGTCAAGGGGCTTGAAAACTGACATGGTAACAACTGCTCAACTGAATGCTTTAAGTGCAGACATTTTAGAAGTCTTGTAAAAAGGAATCACTGTATTAAGACATGCAGTAATTCTGCCCATGGCCTGCCCCCCCCCCCCAATTCTAACTGCAGAAGTGAAGGGAAAAAAGGCTTTCCTGGGGATTGAGAGATGCCACGGACATACAAATATGAATCGTTTGCAACAGTCATTACCCAAGATAAATGTTCTGGGACATAATACCATGACACATGATGTTTAAAAACAAAATAAACCCATGTCAGGCAAGGATTGTACCTCCACAGACTCTAATAGCTTTTAAATTTTCCCTGGAAACCCAGGGAGTCACCGAGCTAACTCAAAGGATAGACAAAAGACCACTCTAGTTCCAGTAGATTTTGGTGGATGAGATACTCAACCCATCACATTAAAAGACATGCCCAAGGGTGGCTAGGTGGCACAGTGAATAGAGCACCGGCCCTGTAGTCAGGAGGACCTGAATTCAAATCCTGCCTCAGACACTTAACACTAGCCATGTGATCTTGGGCAAGTCACTTAACCCAAATTGCCCTGCCCTCCCCTCTCAAAAAAAAAAAAAAAAAAAAAAAAGACATGCCCAATCTCTTCTTGGAAATAGCTAGAGCTACCTTGGAGAGGCTTCTCGCCTATATTTAGTCATGTGACTTTGCCCACAACATGAGGCACACTTCTAAGAAGGGGATTCTTGAGAGGATATGCTGAAATACTCCCAAGCAATGAGGAAGACTGTTTAAAAGAGTTTGTGAATTATTGATCAATATAAAAAAAATTTTAGCAAAAGAGAAAAAAAAAAGTTTGCACACAGTATGAGGTGAATAGCTGTCCAGTACTTTAAAAAAGTTAATTTTGTACATGGGAGCTTGGTTTCTAGAAAAATTTGATCTATGCATTCAGTCAACTTTATACTGACCAGAAATTTAAGAGATTCAATTAGAGAGAATGAAGCTCATATGGAAAACAGGGGACATATAAATATTAAGTTAGGGAAACAAATAAGCAATTCTTGAAAATATTAACATTTTAAGCTAGCATCAGTTTTAACAACAGAAGAACCAGAATTTAAGAATACCTTGAAGGACCAAACTGCGTTTATTTGACACAGCAAATTTAAAAAAATCCTTTTGGCAAAAAAATGTGGAGACAGGATAAAAAACTATTTCAAAGTAAAATTAATAATTTTTTTGCATTACATATGATACCCAGGTTTTTTTTAGTTTTACAAATGACTAATAGAAGCTGAGCTGAAACATGGCTATGATATCACAAGCAAAAACCTTTTTTGCTTATATGTAAAACAACAAACAGACTGACCACAAAACTTAGGCAGGGCTGGAAACAACAGCCAGAGTCACTGCAAAGAATCACATACACAAAAGCAAATAGAACTGAAAGGAGCTCTCAATTTTTTGTTTTGTTTTTTTTTTAATGTCAGGGCACACTAGCTGTGTCACTCTGGGTAAGTCACTTAACTTCCATCTTCCTCAGTTCTTCCAACTTTAAAATGGGGTATTATCCCTATCTTGTATGGTTATTGTGAGGATCAAATGAGATATTTATTTATAAAGTGCTTAACACAGTGCCTGGCACATAGTAGGTACTCTCTTTCTCTTCATATATAATGCTCATTCCCTTATCCTTCTCCCTTCTGAAACACCTTTCTTCCTATTCAATATGATCGCAGAAACGACCCTACAGATATTACAGGTATTATTATTATTCTCATTTTACAAATGAGAAAATGGAGGCTCAGCAAGGTTAAGGTTAATGAGTATTAACCTTTCCACTATACCATGCTGCCTCTTAGTTATAAATAATTAAAAATAAACAAAGCCAACATTGTTAACAAGAGTAACTATCACCAACAAAACAGTAAGAACCAGGACATTTAGTAGCAAAAAAAAAAAAAAAAATGGACCTTTTTTTGGTGACAATACTTAATCACTTTTCTAATATGTAAAATATGAAAATGTTTTAAATAAACATTAAAATATTTAAATA
Source organism: Petaurus breviceps papuanus (assembly GCF_028583685.1). Classification (NCBI taxonomy): domain Eukaryota; kingdom Metazoa; phylum Chordata; class Mammalia; order Diprotodontia; family Petauridae; genus Petaurus; species Petaurus breviceps. The sequence continues at coordinate 10,868,138 of NW_027185896.1, read as the reverse complement.
ATGAATATTCAAATACTCTAAAAAGCTAATGCATGAAATACCATAACACTAAAAAAAGTGCCAACGATTTTATAAGCAAAACCATATCTGACTATTCAATTTCATATTATAAAGAGAAAATTATAAAAGTTTAGTTCTAAAACTTTACCATTAGTATCTTTCTTACTTTAAGTTTCTGGAACTATTAAAAATATTCCCAAGATTCACCTAGCTGGGGAAGACTGTGTAAAAGAGCAGGCAGTTGCCACCTGTTCTTTAGAAGGTAGTGGGAACTGTCTCAGGAAATTATTTCTTTGGGTTCCTCTAAATGGTTGCTTCCATTGATTGTCTTTGGTTCTAAGCATTAGAAGTGCCAAGGAGAATACACAAAGAGGAAGAGGGAAAGTAAAGAAAGTAAAAAAAAAAACAAACAGGATTCTGCTTGTGCAATAAACTAGAACCCAAAGGATAATTAAATCTTATATTTTTGGTTTCTTGTCCTACAATTATAGTCATTTATAATAATCAATTATTCTTAAAAGGGGGAGGAGCTCTGCCAATAGATGCTAGTTGTCCAGATTCATACTTGGAATTGAATGAAGGGAACAAGTAAGAGTTTAATTACCAAACCAGGATTACTACTACTACTTCGGACTATCAAAGCTGAAATAATTAACATTATAGAGAAAAAACTTAGGAATAAAGTGTTTTTCATGTAATAAGTAATGCAACACCTGCTAAGATGGTTTAACTGTCACAAGAATGTACTCCAAAGAGAACTGCAAACTTTAAAATTTAAGGTAGCAAACTAAGTTTAAGAGGAAATGGATGCTTCCTTTGTTACTGACTAGACTTGGAGTGGCCCCCTCTAATCAGACTAAACAAGTTCTCCTTCCTAATGTACACAGTAACACGGCAAGGGGAGGGGTGTTTATTCCACAACCATTTTCATAAAGTTAGCCTGGATGACAGGCTACATTACATTTGGAACCAAACTTTATTCAAAATTGGTTAAATTGAAGTGATTCAATGAACTCTCTTAGTACAGGATTCTAACCTGACAATCCTTTCACATTCTTTGTCTACCATCCCCACCCCACCCTAATTATTCAGTTCAACATCTGATCTCTAGCCACTTCTGTTTTAACTACCATACTGATAGTGAAAAATTCATTTAATTATATCAAAACATTTTTAATACCTCAATTTTCCTTGTAAAATGATCTCTCCAGAACTCCTGGGTATGCTTGTCACTCTGCTTCCTACTACCACTGCTACTTTAAATAGCATGAAGGGAAGGGAGCAGTCAACCAAATATACCCTAGTGCCTCTTTGTAAATAAGAAGGAACATAAAGTGCTTTTAAAGCCTTAAAATCCTATGGAAAAATCAGTCAACAAGCATTTACTAAACATTATATACCAGGTAAGGGACTATATAATGGGAATGAAAACAAAAGCAAAAACATGGTCCTGACCTCAAGGAGCTCACTTTCTAATGGTGACTATGTATATATGTGCTATTACTATTGAAAGGCTCTAAACTGCACTGTAGGGAAAACACAGTCACTGTTTCCCATATCTAATTGGGAAGACAGGCATACACAGAAAAATGAAAAGAAAAGGCAATGACTAAAGCACCAAGTAGGTAGGAAAAGTAGTTCTTCATTAGGCGCTGAGCAGTAGCTGTTTTAGCTCTTCTCTGATCAACAATAGCCTCAGTCTCCAAAACAACACTAAATACTCAGGGCACGCCCTTATCTATGTGTATTTGTTTAAAAGTTTTTTTTTTGGTGAGTTTTATTGTTAAATTTAGCTAATTTTAATAATCTACAACAGGTGTCTTTAATCTGGGGTCTGTGAATTTATAGGGAAAATTTTTCTTTACTATTTTAATATAATTACTTTCTTTTTCCTATGTTTTTTATTTTATACATTTAAAAACATCCTATGAGGGGGTCCATTGGCTTCAGACTACCAAAGGAATCCATGAGATAAAATAAAGATAAGAACTCATGATCTATTCAGGCACATTAAACTGTAGCAATAAAATGATTCACCTAGAAGTTGAAGACATTGCTTCCTAAAGAGTCAGCGCATCCACAGACCATTACTATGACAATGAAGAGGACGACCACCAGCACCACCACTGCCCTAATTCAGACTTGAATTTCTGGCTGGAATTGGGAGAGAGGACAAATCGAATAACATTATACAACTTGAAAGTGAGGGCTTTACCTACCTACCACCTGTACTTTTGAGAGCTGTAGATTCTTCCTAATTTCTACTACTATCTCAATGGATCACTTAGAATAAAAGTACTGCCTTGTGCTCCTATAACATCAGGATTTATAAAAAAAAAAGCCTTAGGAATTTATTTTCCCTCTAGAAGTAAATAATTTTGAATTTAAACTAGGGTTAGATGAATTATTTATTTCTGAAACACTCGGTCAGGTGAAAAGCAGCTCTAAAAACTTGCTCTGGGGGGAGTCAAGATGGTGGAGCAGAAGCAGGACCTCTGCTGGGCTATGGCTTCCACCTTCCCCAATCCATGTAAAAAGGGGACTCTAAACAAACTTTGGAGCTGCAGAACCCACAAAATGACACAGAGAAGCTAACCTCCCGCTGAGGACAGCCCAGCAGGCTGGCAGCAAGCAGCCAGTACAAGTGAGCCAGTGAGGCGTAGGTTTTAGCCCCAGGGTGGGCCTGTCCAGCCCCCAGCTGGAGGGACTCAAGATCACCAGCAGCTGTGGCCATTTCCAGATTCATCAACACATAGATGCGAAGGACAAAGTGAGAGGTCAGTGCAGTCTGGACTTTGGGACCCAGTAGGTGGGAGTGCATCTGCTTTTGCCCCCAGGGCAAGAAGCTGCCCTTGCAGCTTCAGTTCCTGGACTGCAGAGTGTAGGGAGACCAAGTGACCAGTCTGAGATTGCTCTTGCTTTAACCTGCTTGGATCTGGATTGCTGGTCATGCACCCCAGGACCTCCACCCTAGCGTGACAAACTTAGCTTGCCAGAGTGTGTGGAGACCTTAGAGAGGGCACCCAACTAATACCTCCAGCAGTTGAGAAAACCCCAGCGTTTGGGACGATAGCTCCCCTGTCTGGTGGCAGAGTCCTACTGTGGCAAAAAGTCCAGGTCAAGTGACCGAATGGCAAAATGACCAAACAAAGGAAGCAAACCAAGCAGAGCAATCCAACATTAGACTCCTATTCTGGGGACAAAAAGGAGCAAAGCATGGAACAGGAGGAAGACAGTGAAGTCAGAACTCCTGCACCAAAAGCTTCAAAGAAAAATACAAGCTGGTTACAGGCCATAGAGGACCTTAAGAAGCAGGTAAGATAAGTGGAGGAAAAACTGGGAAGAGAAATGAGAACGATGCAAGAAAATTATGAAATGAGAGTCAATAGCCTGATTTGAGGAAAATCACACCTTAAAAAACAGACTGACTCAATTGGCAAAAGAGGCTCTTGGCAATGAGGAGAGGGATGCCTTGAAAAGCCGAATTTGCCAGATAGGAAAAGAATCTCAAAAGCTCAATGAGGAGAATCGTTCCCTGGGATTTAGATTGGAGCAAAGGGAAGCTAGTGACTTTAAGAGAAATCAAGATGATGTTAAACAGATCCAAACAAATGAAAGAATAGAAGGCAATGTGAAATATCTCATGGAAAAAACCACTGACTTGGAAAATAGATCCAGGAGAGATAATTTAAAAATTATTGGACTACCTGAAAGCCATGATCAGGGAAAGAACCTAGAAATCATCCATCAAGAAATTCTCAAGGAAAACTGCCCTGATATTTTAGAACCAGAAGGCAAAACAGAGATTGAAAGAATCCACCAATCACCTCCTGAAAAAGATCCCAAAAAGAAAACTCCTAGGAATATTATAGCCAGGTGCCAAAATTCCCAGATCAAGGAGAGAATATTACAAGCAGCCAGGAAGAAACAATTTGAATAACGTGGAAACACAATCAGGATAACCCAGGATCTGGCAGCTTCTACACTGAGGGATCAAAGGGCCTGGAATAGGATATTCTGGAGGGCAGAGGAGCTGGGATTAAAACCAAGAATCACCTACCCAGCAAAACTGAGTATCATCTTTCAGGGGAAATATGGTCATTCAGTGGAATAGAGGACTTTCAAGCATTCTTAATGAAAAAACCAGAGTTGAATAGAAAATTTGACATCCAGATACAAGAAGCAAGAGAAGCTTGAGAAGTGCTGCATCCCAGCAGAGTCCCAGAGGAAAAAGGCAAAAGAAATCATCTACAAATAAGATGAGGTTGAACCCTGCTAGTGGTACTTCTTCCCATACAGCAGAAGATAGACAATCTAATTCTGCTCTTCCAACCACCTTGTCCCAGAATTATCCAAGATCAAGTTCAAAGAGATTGATAAATTCTAGGATAACATCTGCTTGAGTCCAAAAGTCAATAAAGTGGAGTGGCAAGACAAAAGTCAAAATGATTGGCAATGGCCTGGGATGAAGTTGATGACTTTAGCATCCTTGATGTCTGATCAAGCTCTAAGTGCCCCACAGTGCCTGCTTCAGCCGCCATCATGGCAGTTCAAACAAATTGTTTTCATCTACCCATTCTGCTGAGGGAAGTCTTCACATGCTTGGAACAGACATTCCCCTTTAGCCCATATGCTGAGACAGTTTTACTGTGCATGCTATGACTTCTTGGAGTCACAGGTAAGAGCTGAGTGAAGGTGGACACCAAAGGTGGATGAGCAGATCTGAAAAGGGCTGGGCAAGCCCTCACTCCAGAGGTGCTAGTCCTCTCTGAACACCCTTCCCCCCACCATTGGTATTTAGATGTCAAATGAGGTACCACATCCAGATAGTATAGTGGTCTACACTATACTACACTGGGTAGACAACTTTTGCATACTTATAGAAGGATCTATACAAGAGTTGCACAGGAAAGCCAAGTACGGATGGATGGCTATCTGAATTGATGACATCACACATAAATTGCAGTATACTGTGTTTATAATATTCTATTAGGCAACAGAAGAAAGAGCTTAGGTGCCTTCAATTCAATTAGATTCAATTAAACAGACATTTATGAGGAATCTGTGATGGCCAAGATCCTGTGTAGCACGTTGAGAACAAAAAGATAGATATGGGGGAAAAAAATTTCTCTGAGCTGGAACACTGTATCTTTGGAAGCTAAGAAAAGTAAATAAGAGTCTTAATTATCCTAGTTCTTCAGTATGATATTCTAGAATAAATCTCAAAATTCCCTATCATTGGTTGTCAAGACAGGATCCCTGTCTTTCCATTAAGGATATCCTATAAAAGTATTAAATTTTCCTAAATATTTTGAAAAATATTAGAAAATAAAGTACAATGGGAATCAAGATTGCTCCAAAAGAAATTAGAAGCAAAAATGAGTATAAAAGGGAAACGTGAGCTTGCTTTTTTAAAAAAAAGTATTTCCAGCCTGAAGCCAATACAAAAGAAACAAGTCTGCTTTCATTTTTAATTAAAAGCCAGGGTCCAAAAAGTAAAGGGGAAAAAATGACTAAAGATTTTACAAACAGTAAGAAAAAGACTAACTCAATTATTTAAAGAAACCACACCTAAAACTACCAAATGGTCACTGTCCTAGGAATACTTCTTTTCTAGAATGTCAATACATCCCCCACTTTTAGGATACTTATTTCTCATGATTTCTTTAGGATTTTAAAAAATCTGTAACTCAGAAGTAGGTTTTTACAAAAATGTATAAAATCCAGATATTGGTGGGACAGTAGATTAAGAGGTGCTCTATTAACACTCCTGGTGGGAAAGTAGCCTGGTACAAATAAAGAGACACTGAATTGAAAAAACAAACAAAAACAAGTTTAATCTTTTAACCTATTGATTCATGCTTGGAATAATTTTCATTTTTGGATAATGCCCTATCTGTACAACAATACTTGTTTGTGATTTATTTGTAATAGTAAAAATTTAGAAACTGATACACCCAATAACTGGAGAATGACTGAATAAATCATGGTCTATTAATGGAGAGAGGCAGTGTAGCTCAGTCAACTGGGAGCCAGCCTCAGAGTCAGGAAGGCCTATCTCACACCAGTTGTGTATAAGTAAACCACTTACTCAGACTATATATAATGGCGCCCAAGTGTTGCTAATTTGCATTGGTAGAGGAAATTCTCTTACTGGGAGCTTCCTATACACTTTCACACTCTCTTTAGATAAAAAAATAAAGGCATGTGCGCGCACACACACACACACACACACACACACACTAAATAAATATATCTAAAATAAAATGACAGGTCCAGAGATTCTCTCCCCTCCCCCCATAAAAATATATAAAATACCATAATTCTATAAAATGACAAACATTAACAAGGAATATATGGAAAGATCTGAACAAAGCTATGTAAAGTAAAACCAGCAGAAGCAGATATGGTTAGTTGTTGTAGACTGAAAGGCATACGTGCCTTTAAATTGGGTGCAATTTTTGTTCCTGCTCCCCCCCCCAAATTCTACACATCAGATCCAGAGAAGTGGAGGTTTCCCTCTAGGCCTTTTTATATTCTAGGTTAATAGTGAAGCATATAGGTTGCTTGTTAATTCTTCATGTCACATAACTGGCTCACTTCCATTCAAAATCATACATTTTTTCAATATTATTCCTTTTGTCACTTCCTAAACAACAGCTAATTACTAGAAATACTCAAGTCTAATTGCATACTTCCCTCTGGGTTACTTGCAATTAATTCTTTGAAAAATATGATGCTGCAAGATTTAATGAATGAACAAAAATAATTTAAGTGCATACTAAGTGCCAAACTCAGTCCTAAATTCTACAGATACAAATTCCTTTCCTTTTTTTTTGGGGGGGGGGAAGAAGGGCAGGGAAATTGGGGTTAAGTGACTTGCCCAAGGTCATACGGCTAGTAAGTGTTAAGTGTCTGAGGCGCATTTGAACTCAGATCCTCCTGACTTCAGGTTCGGTGTTCTATTCACTGCGCCACCTTGATAACCTCCAAATTCCTTTCTTTAAGGGGTTTACATTTAAAGTAGATCATATTAGATAAAATATGCCAGAATATGTAAAGTGTTTTGCAAAACGTAAAACATATTATAAACATTGGCTATTAATATCACTAACCAATACAGAAAAACAACAAAAAAAAGCATTATCTACAGTATCTTAAAAAAACCCCATAAACAGTAATTGCTTCTCAGTTAAAAGAAATAAGTTAAAATAGTTATAACCCTACTTAGGGCCTTCTTGCTATTTCTAGAACTAGATACTTTATCTCCCAGCTCTGAACATTTTCACTGGCTATTCACCATGCCTGGAATTCTCTCCTTTCTCTTCCTTCAAGTTCCAACTTAAGTTCTACCTTCAGCAAGAAGCCTTTATAGGGGCTTCAACCTGAATGCCTTCCTTCTTAAATTATCTCCAATTTATCCCATAAAGAGATCTCGTTTGGACATAGTTATTTGCATTCTGTCTCCCTCATTAGACTGTGAACTCCTTGAGAGTAAGTAGGAACCGGTTTTTGCCTTTCTTTGCATCCCTAGATCTTAGCACATATAAATAATAACTTGACTTGCTGTTAAAACAATAACAATATACTTATTAACACATATTCAGTCTGCGTACTATACTGACTCATGTAATGTGCTCTATATAAATGTCCTTGCTTCACTGATTCGCATGCTGCACCATTAACTTTTTCATAACACTGTAATACCTTGGTTGAATTTTTAGTCTGAATACAGATTCAGAGGTCAGGTTCCAGCTTCCCAAAGCTCCCACAACCATAGTGATTATTATTACCCTCTAATAAGGGAGTTAACACAAAGGGGGAAGTGGTGTCCAGGAAAGAGTATTTTTGGTTTGGAAATTTACAGGGCTAGAGTGTGGATTATTAGGAAAGCTTAAATTCAGATGGACTCAGAAATGGACACAAAATAACTTAGTTTACTCATTTGGTTTTTCAGTGTTAAAATATTAAAGAGTTTTATGTAAGATTTTACTTTCTATTTTGTAAATTTCACATCATTGTTGATATTAAGTTTAAAATAACAATTTTTTAAAAGTGTGAAATTTAGAGCTTACATAATTCAGGATCTGGTAGGCCCTAAAGGACATAAAGACTATAGTCCCTACTCCCAGAGACATCATAATGTAGGAGTATAGCACATGTACACAAAATAAAAATGATGCAAGGTAAAATAAGAAAAATAAGAAATGGCTTCACTGAATAAGTGTTAAGATGGAAGGATTACAGATGAAGTGTGCTAGAGTGCTTAACTGCCTGGGTTAAACCAATGAAATGGGAAGAGACAAGAGGCAACTAGGCTGCACACAGTATATAGTGATAGGTTTGGAATCTGGAACACCTGAGTTCAAATCTGGGTTCAAACACTTTTTTTTTTTTTAAAGCAATCGGGGTTAAGTAACTTGCTCAAGGTTACATGGCCAGTTATTTTGTGTGGGTGTTAAGTATCTGAGGATGGAACTGAACCCAGGTCTCCCGACTCTGGGGCCAGCGCTCTTATTCACTGTGCCACCTGGTCACCCCTTAGGGCTCAAACACTTATTAGCTGTGAGACCTTGGGCAGGTCATTTAAACCGTGCCTCAGTTTCCTCAAAGCTAAAACGAGGATAGTACCTACCTCACAGGATAGCTGGGAGGATGAAATGAGATATTTATAAAGCATTTATCATAGTACCCAGCATATAGTAAGTACTAGATGGATGCTAACTATAATATTAGTAGTAGTAGTAGCAGTAGTAGTATGAGTAATGTCAAAATAAGGCTGGAAACATTGTAGAAGGTCTTAAATTCAAGGACCTAAGGAATTAGGGAGCTGAAAGTGATGTGTTTTATTTTCAAAAGCAGGGTAATGTGATCAAGCCTTGGCATTAAAAAGCCTGCAGTAATATATTAAATAAAAAGTAAAATCAAATGCCTGAAGGCAAACATTTTGTTAGGTTGTGGAGGAGAGAATGGTTAGATAAAATAGCCCCATCCTCAGGGAGCTTACAGTCTAATAGTGGCATAAAACAAACCTAACTGTGAGACTTGTTACATTAGAAAGTACTCAAAAGTTAAGTTTGTTAGCAACCAAAGGGAATTAGAGAAGACTTCATTAAACAGGTTGATCTGAACTGGACTTCAAAAGATAGGTAAGGATTCAACAGGCAAGATACAACTTGCCATTTTGCTTCAAGATTTTAATAACACAATTTTTCTGCTTTGGGTAGCCCCTCTACATATTAAGACACTGAAATACCTATTCACAGGTTTAATATGAATGTATATGTAAAGCTTATATCAAACTGCACCATCTTAGGGTGGGGAGAGAAGAGATGGGAAGAAAATTTGGAACTCAAAATCTTATAGAGCACTGGACCTGAGTTAAAATATAGCCTCAGACACTTGATACACTTACTAGCCATGTGACCTTGGGAAAGTCACTTAACCTCAACTGCCCTCCCCAGCTCCATATGCAAATCCTTTCCATCTTGGTAGGATATGCCTAAGCTTGTATTCCATTAGAATACTCTTAAAAGTACAGGGTTATCTTTCAATTCTTCCTCCCCAAAAATATACTCACTGCCAAGGATCATATAATTTTTTGAAATGGACCACTGACGTCAACGCATTGAGGGAAGCACTTTTTGAAATGCTTGTTTCTCCACCATAGTACTCTGAGATAACATGTTCATGAAACTTCTCTGGTTCTAACTCCAAGAATTGTACAAACTAAATAATGAAAACTAAGTAAGGCAGAGAATATCTATGTATCTATATGTATGTATGTATGTATCCCCATACCAGAATGTCAGTTCTGGGTGTGCTACTCTGCTATATAGCTGCAAAATACTTCTGCATTAAGATGTTGTACAAAAAAGAGCTGCTAATTTTGTGAAGTAGCCTTTCCCTAAAAGGATTCTTGAATTCAGCATTTAGTTATTCTGCATTGTCCTTGTGGCAGCTTCAGGAAAGAATACATTTTTTTAAATTTAATTTTTTATTTTATGGAGGGGGGAATGCTGGGCAATTGGTGTCAAGTGACTTGCCCAAGGCCACATGGCTAGTAAGTGTTAAGGGTCTGAGGCAGGATTTGAACTCGGGTCCTCCTGACTCCAGGGCTGGTGCTCTATTCACTCCACTCTGTCACCTAGCCACCCCAATAAATACATTTGTTAAGTATAAAAGCTTTAGGACCTTGCTTTCAAGCATGCTAAATTCAAATGAAGTTCAATCTTAGCTCTAAACCTTCAAAGTCTAAGCAGTTCCTAGACCATTTTACCACAGTTCCTCATTCAAACTAAGTATATACAGAAAGAGAAATGGGCTTCATCTTTTTCAAAAATAAAAGATCTGATAAAGCTAGCCAGCTGCTTTACAAAATGCTTATAGGGTCCTTAGAGAGAATTAAATGATCTACCAAGTGTCCTATCACCTTCCGAAGGTCAGAATGATGTAGAACTTTCATTAATATTAATTTTTAAGGGCTGTTAATATAGCTGCCCTTATTTTTACAGAAAAATGGACCTGGGAAGTTTAAGCAAATTGTCCAAGGGTAAATAAACAAAGAAAAGCTACAAGCCATATGTTTTGACTATAATAAAGGCTCCATCCCAATGCAAAATTACACTGAATTGTTTTGAAGACTTTTAAATTGTATATCTATAAAAAAGTAAATAGATGAGAAGGTCCACAAGGAATGGTACCATCTCTTAATTATTTCCATTATGCAGGAATTCTAATAGTTTTCAAGTATAGCAATAGGGTCCACAACAGTGATGCCTCCAAAGCCCTGTAAAAGTCACAGCTCTTTAGGTTAAGGAGGCCTCCAGAAGGAAATATGGCTGCAGTCATCTTCAGGGTGTCCAGTTACTTTAGAAGTGTCTGAGGAAGATGGGGGTGCAATTCAAATTGTCCATGAACCAATATCCCTTTCTTAGGAATGTCCAGGGGCAGAGCCTGCTAGACAGAACCTCCCAACTTTCTAAGTAGTTACTGACTAAAAATGTCCTGCCAACCCTGGTCTAAGCCTCCAGTCTAAAGCAGAGGTGTCAACCTTCCCAAGTGCAGCTGAAACAGATTAAAATGTAATTGAGAAATGTTTAACAAAATAAAAATACAACATAAAAAATGTTAATATGTCGTTTTTCTCAGTCAATATGTGGTCCCTAGGGATCAGTAGGCAGAGTTTATTGACCCCTAATTCTATCTGAGTCACTGGTCCAAAGGTTTTCCCAATGATTTTCCCTGTGGTCTCTAATTTTTCTTAAAATGTAAGGGCACACAATGTGGGAATTTGTTTTCCTTGACTATGCTTACATAACGCAACAATTCTGTAAGAGGGGAGGGGGAGAGAAAAATACACTCTTGATAATGGTGTGTGTGGTTTTTGTTTTTAAATGTAAGGGAACATTTCCCAATAGATGTGGTCAAAGGATATGAACAAACAGTTCTCAAAAGAAGAAATCCAAATTATCAACAACTATACTAAAGAAGTCTACAAATTACTAATAAGTAAAAATCAAAACAACTCAGTTTCATTTCACACCTAGCAAAGTAGCAATTATGATGAAAACTGGAAATAGTCATTTTGGAGAGTTTACAGGAAAGAAAGCACATTAACAATGATAGAGGAGCTGTGAATTGATCTAACCATGTTTAGAACTATGAATGTTCCAGTATGTATGTACCATGTACCATGAATGTACTAATGAAGTTTTACTTCATTTTTGCCTTGGAAAGTTGAGTTTAGAACTGTTAAGAAAGTGACAAAAGCATTTATATCCTTTGACCCCAAAGATCCCTCTACTATACACACACCACAGAAGTTGACAATAGAAAGATTCTATATATAATAAAATATTCATAGCATTTTTGTGTTGTCAAGGACTCTGAACAAAGGTATGTAGCCATCTGGGAATTGCTAAACAAAACTGCTACAAAAATGAAATAGATATGTTGTTGCACCATACCAAAAAATAAAAGCTAATCAAATGAACACATACATGAACTGAGGCAAGCAGAACCAGGAAAACAGTATACACAATGACTACAATGTAAACATAAAAAAAATACAATGAAGCTGAATGCTGCACAATGATAATAGCTGAGATTGGTCCTCAAGAAGAATGGAGCAAGTGTGTATTTTTTTCATTGCAGAGGTAGTGGTAGGATTGCTATGGGTGCAGAACTCTGCCTGTGGTACTGTCAGATAAGGTCAATGTACTGCTTGCCTGGTTTTATTCAATTGCAATTTCTCCCTCCTTTCTTTTTCAGTCTATGCTACAAAGGGCAGTTTCATGAATGGGGTAAGGGATATATTCATAAATATAATGATGAAGCAAAAGGCACCAAAAAAACCCCCAAAACCCTTAAGAGAAAAGTACACATGCAAAAGGATGTCATTTGGGTAGGGGGAGTAAGAGGGAAGAAAACCATTTTTACAACATCAAATTATTCCTGTGTTTGTTTTTACTATGCACCTGAAATATATGGACTCTTAAATTCTCCATTAATGGCAGCTTTTAATCTGAACCTAATTATAAACCAGGCACCAACATTAACACTAAAGTATAAAATGACTGCAACAATTTTGATACGTATGAATTTTAATCCTAGCTAGTGACTTTGGTAAAATTTAGATTTTCTAGGCAGTAACCTTAGAAAGAGGCAAATCTATAAAAAGAGCTAAACTAACTTTTTGCAAGTGTATAAGGAATAAATAATTCACCACAACAAAGTTTTAAAGCTAAAAGTATTCCACTACCAAGTGCTATAAAAACTTGTCCTTCAAAATATGTTTTACTCATTCCTCATTTTGTATTTCTACTGCTATCACCACAGTTTGGGCTCTCTGTACCTCACACTTCGATTCTTAAAACAATTAATTCTGACTTCAGTTTTCCTACAAATCCATTTTGCACACTAAGTACCACCATTTTACTTACTCATCGTCAAACAATCCTTTAATCATGTTTCCTTTCTTCTTAAAAGTCTTCAATGGTTCCATGTTTCCTGCTAAATTGCCCAGCTTTTGAGATCATGCCTAAATACCCTCCACCCCCAACCTTAACAAAGCTTATTCCTTACTCTTCCTCCACCACATTACTTTTGCTTTAGTCAAACTGGTCTCCTCATCGTGTACCCTTTTCCCCCTCTATTACTGTATGTTCACTTCCACTTCTGTCTTTGCTATTAAAGTACCCTCCCTAGAAATATTTTCTCTCTGTCCTACCAAAATTCTTTTCAAGGGTAGATTTCCCATGAAATTTTTCTTGACTACTGCAGCTTTTAAAATAATTTTCCCTTCTCTGAACACTTGTATCAAACAATTTCATATTAAATTGTGAAGCAGTATACTCTGGTATAGTGTTCAAATTGTTTCACATGTTAATGTCTAGGCTTCCCAATTAGGTTATAGATTCCTCAGTGGCAGGAATGAAAGGAACAACTCAAGTAATCAAAATTAGACAATGGTCTCCATTTTGATTTTCTTCCTTCTGAATTTAGTTTCAATTTCATCTTCTCCAAATGATTACGTCTTTTTCAAGTAAGACTTGTCAAGTATCCACCCACCACTCTAGTTACTCCTCCTCCTAATGGGGTAGAGAGTGAGCAGTGGAAGAAACTTCCCCTCCCCCCACTCTTCCACCTTCTCAGCATCTCTTTGGTTATATTCCACAGAATATCTATCAAGAAATTTGAATAAATTAATTTGTAAAAAAAAATTTTTTGAAAAAGCCCACTGCCTTATGAAGCCACAATTTCAACATGAAAAGGGAAAAAACTTCACAAGAGATCATTTATATTTTGTGTTTATAGCCCTCTTCAGGGGACCTCAAGCCAAGAAGTCTTGAAGTAAAGCTGGCAGCCTAGCCTTCTATTCCAGCAAAAATCTAAAAATAGTACTTGATTGGATGATCAAGAAACCTAATGAAGAACTACAGTAAATAACTTCTTCCACTCCAGAACTCCACAAAAAATAAAGAGATAATAAAATAAAACAAAAAATCAGCCAGAAGTCCACAAGCAACAGGAAAGAAGACCCACCAGAAAAGCCAGGGCCTGTGCTCAAGCAAGTCAATATTCTCTCACTGCACCAGAGACACATGTAGGCTTCAAAGTTCTCTATCTGGAGAACAAAAGGCTCCCCTTCGAAAGCCCGAGGATGGTCCAAAAACCTATAGGATGGACCTTGGAAGGAAAGAGGGGCCAGAGGAACAATAGGGTGTACATGCTGTCACCATGGCTCTCACAACAACCCTCATTCTGAGGTTCCTGTCTCCAAGAGATGTCATAGAAGGCCTTGAAGATACAGTGCTCTGAACTTGAAAGATCCAGAGGGACATAACCCCAGAAGGGGGAGGTCAGCACAGATATCCAGGGCTACCTAGAGCCAACTAGCAGGAGGCAGAACTTGGCTCAGGAAGAAAGTCCCAATTCAGGAATTAAGACTGAAGACATCAATAAACCTAAGAAGATACATATTAAAAAAAAAAATCAAAACAAGATCTAAAGATATGCAAAATTCTAACTTGAAAGAGAAATTCCCTAAGAACTACAAGCAGAAAAGCAAAGGGAGGGAGGAGAAGGATTTTCCATAAAGACTACTGTGAATACTTAAAAAATATGAAGCAAGAGATAAGGCCTGGAAGAAAGAACCAGAAAGAGAATGAGTAGTTTAGAAGAAAAAGTGGTAAATTTCATCCAAATTAACTGACTCTGAAAATTAGAAAAGTTCTAACAGAAGTCTATGACCATGAGATATCAAAAAGTACTAAAACAAAATCAAAAGACTGAAAAAAATGAAGAAAATATAAAATATCAACTATTAAAAATAACTGTCCTGGAAAACAGACCAAGGAGTAAGAATGTTAAAAATCATGCTCTCTGAATGTTGTAATTTTTTTAAAAAGCCTCAACATTATTTTCACAAATGGTAACTGTCCAGGTCAGAACCAGAAGATAAAGATAGGAAGAATTTTTATTCTTTTTGATTGTCTCTGGGAAGGAAATCTGAAGGGAAAAGTCTCAGGTGTGCCATAGACAAAATCCAAAGCTTCTACTTCAAAGAAAAAAATGACTGCCAAGCAGCCAGAAAAAGTTCAAGTATTAAGTAACCATGGTGAGGATCACAACAAGACCTGACAGTTTATATACCAGATGAAAGAAGATCCTGGAATACCATATTCCAAAATGCATATAATATAGGCTTATAACTAAAAAGTTTACCCTACAAAACTGATTGTAATTCTCAGGGAAGAGGTGTTGAGAGAGAGGATAATGGATAATATTGGGAGGGAAAAATAACAAAAAAAAAATCATATTTCCTAATTCTGCGGGGGGGGGGGAAGGTGCAAACAGAAAACAAAAAGAACTTAAAACTCTTTAAAATTTTAAAGACTCAAAGCAAGGCCACCATGTCTTCAGAGGCTCTTATATTCTACTCTTCTTGACAGAAAACGAATGGATTCAAAGCATGGAGAGAGAAACATTTTGGACATGTTTTCAGTGTGAATTTGTTTCTGCTAGACTATGTGCTTATTTCTTACAAGGCTTCTCTTTCCCACTCCCTCATTTTTATTTTTTTCCTCCCCCATTTTTAATGAGGAGTAGTGATGGTGATGCCCCTTGAGGAATACTGGAAGTTTTAAAGAGCAGAAAACAGAAGGAAATTCAGACAAGAAGAGTTTTTGCTATGATATTTGTTTATTCTGAATTTAAATACCAAAAAAAGGATGAGAATGAATTTTATATGGAATTGTTAATCTCCATTTTATACAGCATGCTTTTTAGAAACAAAATATATAAAAAATTCTACACATTCCTTTGGAATCTATTTCTGTTCTCTTTATTGCATTTTTAAAGAAGTTTCAACACTCCTTTCATAAAGCAAAACAAACCATTCAATAACCATGTCTAAAAACTTATGTCTCCTCTTCCTTTACCATGGATCTCTCTCCTCTGCTGGGTAACATACTTCTTAATTCCTTTGGAGACATAGTAGGAATGAATGAAGCACATATTAATCGTTGACTATGTGCAAAGTACTGGAGATACAAACAAAAAAGGTAGTCCATGCTCTCCAGCAGCTCACATTCTAATGAGGGAGACAAAAATATATGGAAAGTTTCAGCTGGGAGTAATATGGAAAAGGCCAATGGCCCCTAGGGTGCACCTATAAGCAGATGTTAATACCTTTTCATTAATGTCATTATTACTCAATGGGTATTGAGGGAGTTAAAAAACAGAGGCTATAGGGTGGACTGGTTCTGTTCAGAGGGCTGCAAGAGTAAAGAGGATGAAGGGGTAGAACTTACTATTTCTTCAAAAAAATGTGGTATGTATGACAAAGGATATACAAACATGGAGGAAGGGGTGAGAGGCCTGAGCATAAGATGAACCTCATACTCATCTGAAATGCACAAGAGGGTTGAATACATACACACAATCTGCTATAGAAATACATCAAATTGGGGCAGGCCAGGAAGTGATGGCACTGCACACAGGGCCAGGCTGGGAGGAAGCCTGACCAACGAAGGGGGCAAGTCCCAACAACCACAAGGGCCACTACCAGGCCTTTCACCAAAGGGCTGGGACTGGAAAGAGCAAGGTAAGAAACAAATGCAGGGCCCCTGTCCAGCAGAGCAAATACTCCTGGGACTACCACTCCATAGCCCAGAAAGAAAGAAAAAAAGCCCCTATCAGGACCTCCAAAGACCAGGATGGCAGAGTG
This sequence comes from Petaurus breviceps papuanus, assembly GCF_028583685.1. Lineage (NCBI taxonomy): Eukaryota > Metazoa > Chordata > Mammalia > Diprotodontia > Petauridae > Petaurus > Petaurus breviceps. The sequence continues at coordinate 10,851,406 of NW_027185896.1, read as the reverse complement.
AACCCAGCCAGCTCCAACCCCCGCCCTGACCCTGAAAACATAGTTAACTATTGCCCCAGGGCAAAACCCTCAACAGTAAAGGCTTGGGAACCCTAGAGGAAGGGTGTGGCTAGGGCCCTGCCTCAAAATGGGTAGAAAGCAGACTATAAAGAGTCTGAAGTCTTACTATCCTCAGAGGGAGGAACCAAACTCAAGAGGGAGACAATGTGGACTCCACACCCACAGCGGAAACATCAACAGGGAACAGGTTCCAGGCACAGAAAGCTCTCCTACACGAGCTCAAAAGGAACTCCGAAAACCAAATGAGAGAGATAGAAGACAAAATGAATTCTTTTAAAATCAAAATTGCAGAAATAGAAAAACATTATGATGAAGAAAACAGCTCCTTAAAAAGAAAAGTGTATGATATGGAAAAGGAGCTCCAAAAACTAACCAAGGAAAATGATTTGCTAAAATCCAGAATCAACTAAAATAACAAATAACTCTATGAGGAACCAAGAATTAGTCAAACAAAACAACAAGAATGAAAAATTAGAAAAAGAGGTAAAGTATCTCAATGGAAAAATAACTGACCTGGAAAACAGATCCAGGAGAGATAACCTGTGAATCACAGGCCTACCAGAAAATCATGATGAAAAAATGAGCCTGGACAACATTCTCCAAGAGATCATTAAGGAAAACTGCCCTGAGACACTAGAACCTGAGGGTAAAATAGAAATTGAGAGAATCCACCTGCTGAAAGAGATCTCAAATTGAAAAGTCCTTGAAATGTTGTGGCCAAACTCAAGAATTAACAAGTAAAAGAGAAAATACTTCAAGTGGCCAGAAAGAAACAATTCAAATATAGAGGAACCACAGTGAGGATCGCACAGGATTTGGCAGCCTCTACACTGAAAGATCAGAGGCGGTAGAATTCAATTTTCCAAAAGGCAAAAGAGCTCGGGTTATAACCAAGGATCACCTACCCAGTAAGACTGAGCATATTCTTCCAGGCAAAAAGATGGTCATTCAATGATATAACAGATTTCCAGACCTTCCTGATGAAAAAGCCAGAGCTCAATGGAAAATTCAACCTCCAATTACAAGATGCAAGAGTGACATAGAAAGGTAAACAAGGAAAACACACACACACACCCCCTGTTATTTAATAAGAGCAAACTGTTTATAGACAAGTAGAGGGTATGAGTATAAATTACACAAAATGATGATTAAAAAAAATCTTATTAAGGGCTATAAAAGGACTGCAATGGAAGAAGAGGAATGAAGTGGAAAAGGGTAAATTATGCCACACAAAGAGACATAAAAACAATATAGTAGAGGAAAAGAAGGGAGGGTGATGAGTATTATATGAGCTTTTCCCTCATTAGGACTGGTGCAAGGAGGGAATAAACAACCAGTTAAGCATAGGACTCTATGGAGAAGAGACACAAAATGTATCATATTAGAGGGAAAGAGATGAGGGAGAGGAGCTTCACATGAGATTTGTTCCTGTCACTCTTGGTGCGAAGAAGAAATAACATTCTTCATTAAGTATAAAAATATCCTACAGGCAGTAGGAGGGGGAAAGGGCTACAAACGGGGAGGTGGTTAGCAGGGAGGGAAGAAGAGGGAAGGGGAGGAAAAGGGAGGGGGGCTGATAAGGGAATACTGAGGGAGGCGGTGGTAAAAAGGAAGACTACTAAGGAGGGGAAGGGAGAAGGGGAGAAAAAATATAAGCATTAACAGGGGAGGGAATAGGATGGAGGGGAAAAAACAGATAACAATCCTAAATGTGAATGGAATGAACTCTCCCATAGAACGGAGACGAATTGCAGAATGGATTAGAAATCATAATCCTACAATATGCTGTTTACAAGAAACACATCTGAAACAGAGGGATACCCACAGGTAAAAGGTAAAAAGCTGGAGTAAAATATATCATGCCTCAGCTAAAGTAAAAAAAGCAGGGGTAGCAATCCTTATCTCAGATAAAGCAAAAGCAAAAATTGATCTAACTAAAAGAGATAAGGAAGGAAACTATATCCTGCTGAAAGACACCATCAAGAAAGAAGCAGTATCATTACTTAACATATATGCACCAAGTTGTATAGCATCCAAATTCCTAGAGGAGAAGGTAAGGGAATTAGAGAAAGAAATAGGCAGCAAAACTATACTAGTGGGAGACCTTAATCTCCCCCTTTCTGAGCTTGATAAATCCAACCTCAAAATAAACAAGAAAGAAGTTAAGGAGGTGAATAGAATTTTAGAGAGGATAGGCATGATAGATCTGTGGAGAAAACTCAATGGGGATAAAAGGAATATACCTTCTTCTCAGCAGTACATGGCACATACACAAAAATTGACCATGTACTAGGACATAAAAACCTCACAATTCAGTGCAGAAAGGCAGAAATAATAAATGCATCACTCTCAGATCATGATGCAATAAAAATCATATGCAATAAAGGGCCATGGAAAGACAGACTAAAAACTAATTGGAAACTAAACAATTTAATCCTAAAGAATATGTGGGTCAAACAAGAAATCGTAGGAACAATCAGTAACTTCACTCAAGAGAATGACAGTAATGAGACAACATACCAAAATTTGTGGGATGCAGCAAAGGCAGTTCTTAGGGGAAGTTTTATATCCAAGAGTGCATATATGAATAAATTAGAGAAAGGAGAGGTCAATGAATTGGGCATGCAACTGAAAAAGCTAGAAAAAAAACATCAAAATGAAAATCCCCAATTAAATACTAAATTAGAAATACTGAAAACCAAAGGAGAGATTAATAAAATTGAAATTAAGAAAACTATTGAATTAATAAATAAAACTAAGAGCTGATTTTATGGAAAAAAAAACAATAAAATTGATAGACCCTTAATCAATATGATAAAAAAAACAAAAGAAAACCAAATTATGAGTATCAAAAATGAAAAGGGTGAACCTACCACCAATGAAGAAGAATTTCAAACAATAATTAGGAATTATTTTGCCCAGTTGTATGCACATAAATTTGATAATCTTAGTGAAATGGATGAATATTTACAAAAATATAGGTTGCCTAAATTAACTGAAGAGGAAGTAAATTACTTAAATAACCCCATCTCAGAAAAAGAATTCTAACAAATCATCAGTGAACTCCCTAGGAAAAAATCTCTAGGGCCAAACGGATTTACTAGCGAATTCTATCAAACATTTAAACAATTGATTCCAATACTCTACAAACTATTTGGGAAAATTAGTGGAGTCCTACCAAATTCTTCTTATGACACAAATATGGTACTGATACCTAAATCAGGAAGAGATAGAGAAAGAAAATTATAGATCAATCTCCCTCTTGAATATAGATGCAAAAATTTTAAATAAAATATTAGCAAAAAGACTACAACAAATTATCACAAGAATAATACAATTTGACCAAGGTAATATTTATGCCAGGAATGCAAGGATGGTTTATTATTAGGAAAACCATCAGTATAATTGATCATATCAACAATAAAACTAGCAAAAACCACATGATTATCTCAATAGATGCAGAAAAGGCTTTTGACAAAATACAACATCTATTCCTATTAAAAACGCTAGAAAGAATAGGAATAAATGGAACCTTCCTTAAAATAATAGGTAGCATCTATTTAAAGCCATCAGCAAGTAGTATATGTGATGGGGAGAAGCTAGAAGCATTTCCCATAAGATCAGGGGTGAAACAAGGGTGTCCACTATCACCCCTCTTATTCAATCTGGTACTAGAAATGTTAGCAGTAGCAATTAGAGAAGAAAAAGAAATCAAAGGAATCAAATTAGGCAAAGAACAGACCAAGCTATCACTCTTTGCAGATGATATGATGATATACTTAGAGAATCAAGTAAAAAACTACTTGAGACAATAACTAAATTTGGCAAAGTTGCAGGATATAAAATAAACCCACATAAATCCTTGGCATTCCTGTATATTTCTAACGAAAAATTCAACAGCAAGAGATAGAAAGAGAAAACCCATTTAAAGTTACTGAATACATTATAAAATATTTGGGCATCTACCTGCCAAAACAAACCCAAGACCTATATGAACACAACTACAAAACACTTTTCATACAAATAAAGTCAGATCTAACTAACTGGAAAGACATCAATTGCTCATGACTGGGTTGAGCTAATATAATAAAATGACAATTTTACCTAAATTAAATTATATATTTAGTGCCATACCAATCAGTTTACCAAAAAACTACCTTATAGAGCTAGAAAAAATAGTAACAAAATTCATTTGGAAGAACAAAAGGTCCAGAATATCAAGGGAATTAATGAAAAGAAATGCTGGCGATTTTAATGCCAGATTTTAATCTGTACTATAAAGCATCAATCCTCCAAAATTACTTGGTACTGTCTGAGAAATAGAGTAGTGGATCAATGGAATAGATTGAGTACATGAGACTCAGTAGTCAATGACTACAGTAATCTACTGTTTGATAAACCCAAAGACCCCAGTTTGGGGGATAGGAACTCACTATTTGACAAAAACTGCTGGGAAAACTGGAATATAGTATGGCAGAAACTGGGCATAGACTATTATCTAACACGATATACCAAAATCAAGTCTAAATGGGTGCATGATCTAGGTATAAAGGCTGATACTCTAAGCAATCTGGGAAAGCAAGGAATAGTTTACCTGTCAGATTTGTAGAGAGGGGAAGACTTTATGACCAAATAAGAATTAGAGGGCATTATAAAATGCAATATGGATAATATTGATTATATAAAATGAAAAGCTTCTGTACAAACAAAGCCAATGCAACCAGGATTAAGAGGGAAGTAGAAAATTGGGAAAGAATTTTTACAACCTATGTCACTGATAAAAGACTCATTTCTAAAATATACAGAGAATTGAGTCGATTCTATAAGAATACAAGTCATTCCCCAATTGATAAATGGTCAAAGGATATGAACAGGCAGTTTACAGAGGAAGAAAGTAAAATTTACAAGCATATCAAAAAATGCTCTAAATCACTATTGATTAGAGAAATGCAAATCAAAACAATTCTGAGGTACCACATCTTTACAGTCAGATTGGCTAAGATGACAAAACAGGAAAATGACAAATGCTGGAGAGGATGTGGACAAATTGGAACACTAATGCATTGCTGGTGGAGTTGTGAACTGATGCAACCATTCTGGAAAGCAATCTGGAATTATGCCCATTTTTCTTTCCCATTTGCCTAGTTATTTGTTCAGGCAAAGAGCCTTTGTATATTTCCTTTACCAGGCTGTAAGAACCCTTTAGTCCAGATATCAAATGATTACTGTTTAAGATACTTTATTTACAATAGAACTTTTTTTTTTTAAAGCAATCATGGTTAAGTAACTTGCTCAAGGTTACAAGGCTGGTTATTTCTGGGTGTGGTGCTAAGTATCTGAGCCCAGATTTGACACCCAGGTCATCCTGACACTGGAGCCAGTGCTCTTACTTGCTGTGCTATCTGGCCGCCCCTACAACAGAACTTTTAAAATTATCTGTAATTAATAAAATTCAGAATGTTTTAAGATCACAAGGAAATCCATGAAAAGAACTTTTTATTTTAGAGACATCATTTTAAATGTGCATCCTATTTAATTTTTTTGTTAAGCTTTTTTTATTCTTAAACACATGCCAATTAAAATTAGCATTCCATAGACATACTGAAAAGGGGAAAAAAGCTCAAATCTCTGTCATGTCCAGCTTGCTTTTCTTTTCAATGATCCTCTTTGTCTGGCTTTATTATCCCTAGCTTCCTTCTCCCTTCTACTCCTCACTAACTGCAGGGGAAAAAAAAAGCCCTCCCGCCTTTTTTGCAGGGAGGAAGGCAAGACAATTGGGGTTAAGTGACTTGCCCAAGGTCATACAGCTAGTATGTGTTAAGTACCTGAGGCCGGATTTGAACTCTGGTCCTCCTGACTCCAGGGCTGGTGCTTGATCCACTGTGCCACCTAGCCACCCTGAACAAAAACCCTTCTAAACAAATATTCAGTCAAGTTAAACAAATTCCCATACTTAGACGATGTCTGAAATTATATTTCTTATTTACAGATACATTATAACTTATAAGACCTGTACAGTATTCTACCACAAAATGCCTGTGTTTAACCAATTGAGGTTTCAGACACAAAACTCCAATGGCCTCCCACCTCCCCCAGTTAAAGGAATGCATTTGTGTGTCTTTTAAAGGAAATAATGGGAAGTTGAAACTTTAACTTTTAAGCCAAGAGAGCCAATCAGGGACTACTTACCTAAAATTTTAAAAAGAGTTCCACAACAGTCTTTCTTGATTAAACTGTTCAAAGGAGTTTTGCTGTGCTTACTTTTTCCAAGATTCAACTTTCTCTAGTCAAAATATTTTAATCTTTTTCCACCATCATACAAAGCTGATATAAATTTCCATAAAGGTAGGATAGTTCTGCTTAAAAATAAAGACATGGACACTTCTTGAAATTAGCAGCATCTCAATTTTTCTCCAAGAGGCTAATTACACCAACATTTCAGTTTTCCAGCAGTATAAAGCTTTCTTAATCTCTAAGAAATCAAGTCATTTCACATAGCTTGAGATAAGAAAGGTAAAAAATAACATCCAATTGATTTACATAACGTGATTTTCAAACAAGAATCTAATTGAATATGGAAGGAAAATTCCTCTTTCTTAACTGACTCCTTGATCCATACATTACAGGTTACTATTTTGATTCAATATAGGATTATCATTGCTGCTGCATCCATTTCTACCTTTTTGATAAAGCACTGGGTACCTGAGTTCAAATCTGGCCTCCGACAATACCGATATGATCCTTGGCAAGTCATTTAACCCTGTTAGCCTCAATTCCTCATCTGTAAAAATGAACTGGAGAAGGAAATGTCAAACCACTCCCATATCTTTGCCAAGAAAACTCCAAAGGGAGCCATGAAGAGTCAGACATGACTGAAGGACAAAACAACAACCTGGATGTGATAGAGACTATACAAAGGATACTGTGCCACCCAATGGCTTGATAATTTATCAGAAAGGTAAAAATTTTGTTTTCTTAAAAGCAAAACATCAAAAACTGGTAGAGAAGAGGGGTGGAGTCAAGATGTTGGAGTAGAAACAGGACTTCTGCTGGGCTCCAGCTCCCATCTCCTCCAATTCATGTAAAAGGGGACTCTGAATAAACTTTGGAGCTACAGAACCCACAAAATGACACAGAAGCTAACTTCCCACTGAGGATAGATAGCCCACAAGGGAGCAGACAGCACAGAGCTCTGGGAGCTGACCCCAGCCCTGGGCAAGCAGAAGGTTTTAGACCCAGGGTGGTCCTGACGAGCCACTGGTTGGAGAGACTTCAGATCACCGGCAGCTGTGGCGGTTTCCAGAATTATCAACCCATAGATGCTAAGGACAAAGTGAGAGGTCAGTGCAGAGTGGACTTTGGGATCCAGTAGCTGGGAATGCCATCAGCCTTTATACCCTGGAGGGAGAAGCCTCCGCCACATGGCAGCTTCAGCTCCTGGCCTGCAGACTGCAGGGGGACCAAGCAACCAGTCTTGCGGGTTAATCACTCTTGATTTAACCTGCTTGGATCTGGATTGCTGTCTAGGGTGGAGGTCCTGGGGTGTGTGATCAGCTTGCCAGAGTGTGTGGAGGCTTCAGACAGGGCACCCAACTAATACCTCTAGCAGCTGAGAAAATCCCAGTGTTTGGTACAAAGCTCCCTGTCTGGTAGCAGAGTCCTACTGTGGCAAAAAGCCCAAATGTCAAGTAACTGAGTAGAAACATGAGTAAAGGAGGGAAGCAAGGCAAACAGAGGAATCCAACATTAGACTCCTATTTTGGGGACAAAAAGGATCAAAGCATGGAACAGGAGGAAGACAATGAAGTCAGAACTCCTGCACCAAAAGCTTCCAAGAAAAATATGAGCTAGTTACAGGCCATAGAGGAGCTTAAAAGGGATTTTGAAAAACAAATAAAAGAGAAGTGGAGGAAAAATTGGGAAGAGAAATGAGAATGATGCAAGAAAAATATGAAATGAGAGTCAACAACCTGACTGAAGAAAATAACACCTTAAAAAATAGACTAACTCAAATGGCAAAAGAGGCTCAAAAAGGCAATGAGGAGAAGAATGCCTTAAAAAGCTGAATTTGCCAGGTGGAAAAAGAATCTCAAAAGCTCACTGAAGAGAATCATTCCTTCAGAATTAAATTGGAGCAAATGGAAGCTAGTGACTTTATGAGAAAACAAGATATTTTTAAACAGATCCAAAAAGTGAAAAAATAGAAGGCAATGTGAAATATCTCATTGGGAAAACCACTGACCTGGAAAATAGATCTAGGAGAGCTCATTTAAAAATTATTGAACTACCTGAAAGCCATGATCCAAAAAAAGAACCTAGAAATCATCCCTCAAGAAATATTGTTCTGATGTTTTAGAGCCAGATGGCAAAATAGAGGTTGAAAGAATCCACCAATTATCTCCTGAAAAAGATCCCAAAAAGAAACTCCTAGGAACATTTTAGCCAGGTTCCAGAATTCCCAGATCAAGGAGAAAATATTACAAGCAGCCAGGAAGAAACAATTTGAATATTGTAGAAACACAATCAAGATAACACAGGATCTGGCAGCTTCTACACTGAGGGATCAAAGGGTTTGGTGTATGATATTCCGGAGGGCAAAGGAGCTGGGATTAAAAGCAAGAATCACCAACCAAGAAAAACTGAGTATTATGTTTCAGGGGAAAATATGGTCATTCAAAGGAATAGAGGACTTTCAAGCATTCATGATGAAAAAACCAGAGTTGAATAGAAAATGACATCCAGATACAAGAAGCAAGAGAAGCATGAGAAGGTAAACAGGGAAAAGAAATCATAAGGAACTTATCAAAGTTGAACTATTTACATTCCTACATGGAAAAATGATAATGGTAACTTATGAAACTTTTCTCAGAATGAGAATTGAAGGGAATAGAAATGTGTGTGCATATAAATACACACATACATATATATGACTATATAGGAGGGTATATGGGCATATGACTACATATGTGAATGTGTACAGGCATACATAGAAGGCACAGGACCAGTTTAAATTAATGGGAAGGGATGATACTTAAAAGGTGAAATTAAGAAGTGAGAGAGGAATATAATGAGAGGAGATGGGGAGAGACAGTTTGGGGTAAACTATCTCATATAGAAGAGGTAAGGGGAAATGGTTACAATGGAGGGGAAGAACAGGAAGTCAAAAGGGAATGGGTCAACCTTATTCTCATTGCATTTGGCTTAGGGAGGCAATGGCACACACTAAATATGGTATCTCACCCTACAGGAGAGTAGGGGGGAAGGGGATGAGAGGGGGGATGATGGAAGGGAGGGCAGGCTGGGAGAGAGGAAAAGTTGGAAGCACCCACTTATGAAAAGGGACAGGATCAAAGTAGAGAATAGAACAAGTGGGAGGTGGGACAGCAGGGAGGGAAATACAATATTTATATTGTATAATAATCTTTTACAATATATCTACTATGGCAATGTTTTGCATAGCTACACATGTACAACCTATATCGAATTGCTTATCTTCCCAGTAAGGGTGGGTGACAAGGGAGGAAGGGAATGAATCTGGAATTCAAATTTTAAAGTCAAATGTTTAAAACATATACACACACATATACATACTATTATCAATATTTTACATGTAAATGGGAAATAAGATATACAGGCACTAGGCCATAGAGATCCACTGTGCCCTACTGGAAAGTTGGAGGGGGTATGGGAGAAGATATGGGAGAGAGCAGATTGGAGGAGGGGGATATCCAGTGGGATCGCTATTTTGGGGTGGTGGGTAGGGGAAAATGGGAAGTTTGTAATTCAAAATCTTGCAGAAATGAACGATGTAAACTACAAGTTAAAGCATTTGAGAAAAAATAACTGGTAGAGAAGTGAAAACTGCTAATAATTTCGTAATGCAGTTTACCAGGCTATCTGCTGATAATAGAGCATTTATTAAACTTATTCTATGCCAGGCACAGCAGACATCTAGTATATTTTTCAAATTTAGTTTGCTTTATTGCTTGTTTCTGGAAATGGGGTCAGTATTTGTATGCCACATAATTTTCTGATAAAAAGTTTTCTTGCTGGAATTTTAAATGAAAAAATTTCACATTATTCCTAAAAGACTGAAAAATCATTTAGACAGAACTTGTTTTTACTTATCAAACTCACCTGCTCTACAACTAGTCTTTGTCAAAGTAATAAAATGCACTAAAACCCTCACATTGGGCAGCACTAAAGTACAGTGGTGTCAACTCAAAAAGAACCTACTTGTAGCCACAGAGTTAGAAAACTACAAATTAACATCATCTCTGCTGTATTTTGATGTATTTTGTTAAACATTTCCTAATTTTGATCTGGTTCCAGTTTTGTGAGTAGCAGATGACACCTCTGCTTTAATTCATCTTATATAATATAGATGTTTTTATTGACATCTCATGCCCCTAGTATTTAGAAATTCTTTGATAGTAAGGCTTAAGTATCCTATCTCCTTTAGTGTTTAACATGGTGTTCTAGACACAAAGTACTTAATGATTTTCATTTGGTTTTATTTTTAATAAAATTTTCTTTCTGATTTTAGCTTCATTTCCACTGATATACATTCTATTTTTTTAAAGTCAGTATCCCAGCAAAGCTGTTCAATAGGCAAGATTAACTGTTTCTAAAAGAAGAAAGGAAAATGACTACTTCCAGAAAAAACCCGACTTTTTCCAACTCTTTACCTCACAGTATACCACACCTTACAGAGCCAGAGTTCACTTACACAGCAATTTCAACTCTGAAACATTTCCTAGAACAAGCAAGTAAAAAAAAGGTTCTGAGTAGCCAAAGTGGATATCCAAAAGTCTGTGCTGTAAATCTTTACCACTTCACTCTTAGAAAAGCTCCTCAAAGCCTTACTCAGAAATTGATTCTGTCAGTTTCTGACCAGACTGAAATTTGGTCAACTGATTTCCTAGACTACACCATATCAGGTAATGGAAAGGGGAGGTGGAGAGGGAAAGGGAGAAGGAGAGAGAGAGAGAGGGAGACAGGGAGAGAACACGAACACAAAGCAGGAAAGATGGAGGCAGCGGGAGAGGAGAGGAAAAAAAGGTGAAGCTACCATGCTGGCAGAAGAAGAGCTGTTAGCCAGGGAAGAAAAAGACGATCTATAAAACCACAATATTTGGAGCTAATTTATTATACTGCCAAAAATTCTGGTATTTAAATTAGCAAATCTTCAAAGTGAGGGAGGGTAGAGCCCCCTGAGAGACTATACCATCCACCCAAGGGACCCATGGTTTGACATCAAGGAAGATCTGATTGTGAAGATCACCATCCTCAGGAATAGCCAGCTAATTGTGAAATTTGTTTCCAACATAAGGATACCTAACAGTTATCACAGCTCCAAACTATCCAACACTACCCCTCCCCTTCCTATAGCTGTGTCCAACTTTTTCTGGCTCCCCTTCAGCATCAACGATTGCCCCTCAGGGGAACTCTAATCTATTCCTGTGGGCACTAGGTGAGAGGGTGCCATGGTGAAAAATCATGACTCCTATACCTACAAGAGAATTTTTTTTCATGAAAGGAGGTATAAAAAAAATGTTTAGAGGACACCAATCTTTAAGAAACTACACTCTAATTCCTAACAAGCAGGGACAACATGAGAAACACAGTCTATTTAGGAGGAGTATGATAGGCAAGAGAAACAAAGAGGACTGATTCCAGCGAGGTGCTTTAATATTAGGTTTAGGAATAAGCAAAAGCAGTTATAAATCGAAATGGGAAAAACTAGTAAACATACCTTTTTCCTCTAGTCCATCTATTCCTTCTACACAGCCAGGTGGTGGATCAGTCAACAAGCATTCATTAAGTAGCTACTATGTGCCAGACCCTGTGCTCAGGACTGGGGATACAGAGAAAGGCAAAAAGAAAAAAAATCCTAACCTTTAGGGAGCTCCAAGTCTAATGGAGAAGACAACAAGGGGATAACAATGTATAACCAAGCTATACACAAAGTAAATGGGAGGTGATTTTAGAGGGAAGGCCCTGAGTGGGGTGGGTTCAGGAAAGAGCTCTTGTAGAAAAGTGGAGTTTGATTTGAGTCCTGAAGGAAGCAAAGAAGCAGGAGTCAGGAGAGAGAGTAGGGGATAACCCGTGGAAACAATGTGTATCTTCAAGAAAATAAGCCCAGAGAAAAGTGCTAAGCAAAAAGTGAGCCTATAATCATTTCCCACTTGTTGGGTATGTTGTTAAAAAAAAAATTCCCATTCAGGTAAAAGACAGACAAAATATCCCTTAAAGATCCTTCCCAACTCGGACTTTTTAAGTTGGGACTTGGGTCATACGTATCATTAAATTTTGTGATTTATTAACTATTCACAACAACCTTTTATGCAGTTTTGGCTTATTCAATGGTTTTAAGTCAGTCAGCTCAAGAGTGTCTTCAAACCTAGAGGCCTAGAATATGTTGAAGGAGGAAAGAAGGCCAGATGAAGGGGGATTCTGTGGCTCAAGAGCATAAAGCTATAGATTTGTCTCAGGGCCAGATGTTATTCATTTACATTAGGACTTCTTTACTTGACTAAAGGCAAGCCAAAGGCACTAATTTTTAGTTTCTGCATTTCCTTAAGGAAGAGTGATACAAAAGGGAGTTCAATTAAGCAGTTATATGGGAATAAAGAGATGAAAAACTACACATTAGGATAAGATGTGTATAGTTATCCCTTCCATATCACAACTTTCCCCACTGTGATTTTGATATACCATGGGTAGGCATAAGAAATTAAATGGAAATTTTTGGGGAGTTTTGCAGAAGCCACAGACAACACAGAAAAAGTTTAGAAACTCAGAAATGCATTAAAAAAATATAGTAATGTATATAATATCAACTCAAATTTTACAGCAAAGAACTGTAACCACTGCATAAGAGGAAAGAAAAATTCAGACAGCTTCTCTGGTAACAAAGGGAGGGCCAAAAAATTTTATATGATTTTCCAGATCATGGAGGTACCATGCCCCTAACCCCTTCGATGTGGAAGGGATAACTGTATAACTATAACACAAATTCAGAAATAATTAACTGAATAGAGATGTTAAGATGGCATGAAATATGAAAGGAGGCAAGGATCTAGCCATAAAACATAAGCCGTCCTCCACCCCCCCAAACAGAAACAATAAATCATAAGCCCACTGAAGGCAGGAACTATTGGATTTTTGTCTTTCTGTCTCTAGTTCCTAGTATAGTGACTGGGACATAGCAGGAGGATTCGCTTGAACATTTTTAAGGATGTGGGAAGACAGACATATGGATGTACTATTTATGATTTATATAGTGGTCTAATCATCTGGATTCTTTCTGGATTTCAATTTGGAATTATTTAAGATTTTGACTCAATAAACCCAAGACTGGGCATCTACCATTTTAAGAAAGCCAAAGCCAAAAACAAAGGTCCAATTTTCTTCTATACCAGAACTGTTTATAGTAACAAAAAGCTAGAATTAAAGCGGGTGCCCATTGACATATATGAAAAGGCCATGCTCTATGAAAGTAATGAAGTCTTATTGTGCAGTAAGACATGATGAATGTGAACAATTTTTTAAAACACTAGACAGCTGTATAAACTGACATAGGAGCAAAATATGAAGAACCAAGAGAATATATTCCAATGACAAAAACAACATTAATCAAAAGATCATGAAAAGGAATTTGAATTCTGAGTAACAGAGAAACAAATAGGGATTTCTACAACAGATTATTTACATGCATCATCAGACATAGTCTTTGTTGGGTATTTTTGCTTAATTTGACTTTGTCACAAAGTAGGATCCAATGAGTGTGTGTGGAAGATGGTTGATAAGACAAAAGGCATCAAATAACATTTTTTATTTTATTTTAAATTAATTTTTAGTTTTCAATATTCACTTTTATAAGATTTTGAGTTCTAAATTTTCTCCCTCCCCAAGATGGCATGGAATCTGATATAGGCTCTACATGTACAATCATATTAAACATATTTCCACATTAGTCAAGTACCATGTATTTTAAAAATAAAGCTAAAAAACAGCTTCTTGAAGGAAAAGATCACTTCTGAGGAGTTGAAGGAAAGGTTAATACCATAGCACCTGAGCTGAGCCTTGACAATGGATAAAGATGGGATGGGATTCTGAGAGAGCAACAGGTACAGATGGATGGAATTTGGAAAGAAAAAAATGGGGAAAAGAGAGGAGGCAAGGCAATTGGGGTTAAGTGACTTGCCCAGGGTCACACAGCTAGTATGTCAAGTATCTGAGGCCAAATGTGAACCCAGGTCAGTGCTCTATTCACTGTGCCACCTAGCTGCCCCCAACATTCCAGGTAATTTAAAGGACCATGTTGAAATTACAACTCAGACATACTATGGCTATGTAAACCTGGATCAATCACTTAAGGTCTCAGTACTCTAGGTATTCACTAAGAACAAATTGCAAAGAAGGGACTGGACTGGCGGAGGGAGTTCCATATACCAATTAAGTCACAGGTCCAGTCCCTATCCTTCCTTTTCCTATGGTAAAGAAAGAGAGCTGAACCCTGTAAAAATTCTATTCTTCATACCTGCAAGCCTCAAAAAATACTGGCAGTGTGTTGCCCCTGTCTCCCCTCAAAAAAAGAGAAAGAAAGATGATAATCACATTAGGGGCCAGTAACAGCTATTTCTATAATGCTTTATGGTTTGCAAAATACATTGTCTCATTTGGTCCTCATCAACCTTGTGAAGAAGGTGCTAAATTTACACCTCCATTTTCCAGATAAGAAAACTGAAGCTGAGACAATTTAAGTGACTTGCCCACAGTCAGTCACCAGCTAGTATTTGGGTGGGAACCCCGATCTTCCTGAATTCAGGTTCATCATTCTATTTACCATACTTGACTGCCAGAATGTACTCTTCCCCACTGCCCATCCTTCCCACTTGATGTTCACAGGTGGACACAGGGAGCCAGTTAAGCTCAAAGTTGTAACAGAATCACCACCACAAATAAAAGGTAGAAAAATACAAGAAAGGAAAGAGGTAATTCAAAATTAAAAAACAATCTTTTCTGTATTTAAAGAGACATTAATGAGACAGGGAGAAAATCTATAACTCAAAATCTTGTGGAAATGAATTTTGTGAAAACTAAAAATGAATTTTAAAAAAATGTTTAAAAAAGAGACATTAATGGATAATAAATGAGGGAAAGACAAGAAGAAAGAGCGGCAATTCCCCTATCCCTTCATTTAACAATGCAGAAAAATAATCCTGAACTTTTAGCAGTGGGTACACTTGCCAATGACCAGTCTAAAGTTCACAGACAAAGGAAATTATGTATCTTGGAAGAGAAGTGCCTGGTTTCTTCTTGTGGGAGGAAGAGGAGGATAGAGGGGAAATCAGTTAAGACTTTATAAAAACAAAAGCTATCAAAACTTGATAACTTTAACTTTTAAGTTAAAGTGCTATATTTTCTATGCTTGGAAAAGGACAAGCAATACCATTCCAGATTTTTTTTTAAAGTAGGTTGAATAACTTGGTCATTGGTCTCATGGCACATCACTGGCTAAGCCAGAAATAAAACATAGGTCTCAAAACCACCTAATCCATTCTAGTGCCTTGTTGACTGAACCACATCTCAAAAGAAAGGTAGTGATAGAGCCATCAACATCTCTAGTAAACTAACAGTGGGCAGCAAATTCTACAGGACAAAATAGATAAGCCTAGTTTTTAAAAGGCAGTAAAAAAAAAAAAAGAAAAGGGGCTAGAGGGCCCACCATTAATGAAAGGAAGCAGTTTTAAAACAAATATTGTCCCTTTTATAGAAAGATGCTATTAATCATCAGTAGGACATGCACTATCAGCTAAACATACACACACTGCCATATCTACTGATATGCAAGCAAGAGCTCTGCCCTGGCAAAATGGAGACTTCATGTTAGTCATGCTGTGAGGTTTAAAAGAATGTGAGTTCCTTGAAAGGAATGACAGTTTTCATTCCCAGGACTGGTTCATAGTAATGGATTAAAAAACACTTGCTAATCAGTTAATGCCACAGCAAAAATGCACAAAATACTACTTCTGTTACATTTTTACCAACCATATTTGCTATGCACAATTCCATTTTCTTAGTTCTTTTCAAAAGTGATACTAGGTTTGTTTTGGGCCAAGCTCACACCCTCACTAGCAGCAGCATGAATTTGTTAAAACAGTGCCCAGAAGAAGAGTTGAAAAAATGCACCTCACTCCTTTCATTAGAAGGGCTACTGGTTATGGAGTTTGACATATTCAATCAAATGTAGTCAGCATGTTGGTTGATTTTGCAGAAAAAAATTTAAAAAACAAACAACCTTTGATTCAAAGGAAGACTCTCTGATGAGGGGAAGGAGATATTCAGAAATGAATGTTAAACAAAAACAAAAGATACCAATAAAACTTTAGAAAACAGGAGACAACAGTCCTTTGAGGGTAAGTGTACGATTTGTAGCCCCAGCTGCTATTTTTTTTAATGTTAAAGTTAATTGCCTCATATAAGGATTAAATTCATAACTTCAACATCAAGTTTAAACAAATGAACTAGCCAAACTACAAGGCCTGGATATAAGTATGTATTTGTTACAAGGTTCCTCCCCACCCACCCACAATGGAAGACAGAAAACAGGGGTTTTTTAAATGGAACAATTAAGTTAAAAAAAAAAAAAAGATGCTGCAAGGAAAACAAGTCAGAATAGTACAATATACAGGAAAAGACAGGATTACTGTAGTATCAAGGATTAATATATGGCGAAGTTTTACACACACACACACACACACACACACAACTACATAGTAGTTCAGTTATAAAAGTCCTCCAGACATAATTGAAGGCAGTAAGCAAGCAGCTTATATTTAAGTCCTGCAGTAATATAAGTTCAGGCCAAGATATCTGATTTCTACTCCGTTAAATTCAGAAATTTGTTCTCATGCTTCATCCTTTAACCTACCTGAAGACTCACTTGAGTTATATGTATAATCTCTGTATCTCCACCCTAAAACCAGTCACTGCTCACACATATTTAAGGTTAACTTTACTCCCTTTATCAGTTTTTTTTTCCTGGTCTGTTACTGGTACCTTCAACTCCATAGCCAATCATGCTCAGTCATAACAGTCGTAACATGAGCAAAAGGTTAAGAGGACCAGCTGACATAAACCCAAACAATGAAGAAAGATGAAAAGGAGACATAGCTCAAAAGTGGAAAACACAGAAGTAAAGCCATCTAAAAAATTCAGTAAAAATAGAGATATCTTCTGAAACATAGGAAGAGTTATAGTTATGAGTAGAAGATATCAGGGAAGTTAGGGAAAACTATCACAAAAAATTGAAGAAAGGTTATACTGGGAACTAGAAAAAAAGAAATAAGCAGAATTAAGTGAAGGGTAAAAAAGTGAAACTGAACTATATATTATAAATAGAAAAAACAAAAAAGGGAAATTTATGGTTATGGAACACTCTATATGATCAACTCAGTCAATGTGGTTCATTTTGCTTTAATGCCCCTGACCTTTTTCTTTTATTCTTTGTTATCCAGGATAATTTTCTGGTGAGGGTTTTATTTGGAAATAAAGGGAATAAAAAGATATCAATAAAAAACCTTAAAATATTTTTTAAAATAATGCATTGACTGACACTGATGAACAAAATAATGTTAATGATAGTGATGTATCTACATTTTCCCTAGGACTTTCTATTACTTGTCCCTGTGGGGAAAAGGAAGCAAAAGAGCAGGTTTCTGATGCATGTACCTACCTCACAGGGATGCTGTGAGAAATACGACCTGTATAGCAGATAGGTTCTGTAAAGCACCTTGAACTTCTCAGAGGAAAGGCACTATGGAAATGTAAAACAATAAATTTAAGAATTAAAATCTATTCATTTTGCATGTGGAAACCCAATCGCAGTAACCTGAAGAGCCCCGCCCCAAGAGTTCTACAAAGGTGTACAATGCAATCTGCTGGCCAATGTGGGAGAGATACCCAGAATTTAACTTCTAAGAGACATGTTAAGATTTGCAACACATATATACACATCTTTCCCATGATCTATTTCATGTGCTATGTTATATACTATACACATTGAAAACTTTATAATCATTTTCTAAACAGCTTATGAGATGGTGGTTTTTTACTTTAAATAAGAATCTAAAGAAAAAAACCCAACAGACTATACTTGTCTATGCAACATTCCCTCTAAAACCTAACTTTTCACTAACGTCAAAGACCTTAGAGGACATTCTAAGGAAATTGCTAGTTCTAGACCAAAAAATAAACTTATTTAGGTCATTGTGACTGAAATAGAAAGAAAATAATATTGGCAACATCATCACAACCATAAGACCTTTGCCTGGAACAATCTAAAGGAAGGTGTGCAGTAAGTCCAGAAGGCCATCATTTGCTGTTAACTGTATTTTTGGCTATGTTTTAAAAACAACCCCCCCATTTTTTTGGTTGGCATGTTTTTCTTTCTTGCTTCATTCATGTCAACTGTACTTAAAACATCTTTCTAACTCCTAACAAAGCTTAAATAGATTCATTATTTTGGTTTTTAATTAAAGAACATACCACTAACTTTCACACCCCATTTTATACTGCAAACTAGTTGCAATTAACCATGTGTGTGTCTCAAAACATGATGCTTATCAATTGCTGTAAAAATGTCTGAAATGGTCCTATATTTCAATGGGGAAGCATATGAAATTGAAACAAAACATACAGAACAAGCAGCTTTGTTTCCTATTTACTATCAAAAGTCTAAAATAATTGTTAAGTACATAAAGCTTTTACTTAATGTTACAGTGCCATGGACTGAATGTGCATAAATTTTTTTTAACAGGAATCAGTAACTTCAACTAAATTGCTACTTATAAATTTTAAATGCCTTCTTATCTCAAGAACACTTAACACAGAATGTGTCCAGAATGGAAGAGCATAAGAGTTACTAATCTGGTGAGAGAGAGACACTTATTAAACTTTAAACAAGGTTAAGAAGCACAAAACTAAATGGTTAGAATTACTGAGTTTTAAAGAACTATGTGTACACATAAGTGAACTTTAACAACATAGATGTGGCTAGACATATGTAAAGGGGGTAGACGGAGGCAATATGGTAAATACAGCTCAAGACAAAACTGGAAAAATAATCTTGAATGGACAAAAAAAAATCTACATTTGCGTGTGATTTTTAAAAGTGGCAAATGTTTATTTGTTGTTTATCTGTTCATAATGATAACAGACTATAAGCAAAGTGACGAGAAGGAATGTCTTATTAATCTTAGACTGTCTTCCAGACTAAAATAGTACACGTTGTACATAACATGCACTTAATAAATGTCTGAATAGTAAAAATAACTAAGCTCAAAAAAGTGGAATCTGAGCTTATTAAAGTTCCCCCAAACTAGGCCACAATTCTTATGAAGTTAAAATATTAATTCATACTCAATTTAGCTGTATATTAACATTGATCTCTGACTTGGGCCTCAGTTTTCCTATCTAGAAAGGAGATTGTATTACTGTCTAACTTGAGTGCTAACTCTGCTTCCTCAACTGTAAAATGAATGGGTTAGACTAGACAACCACTGAGGTCCTTCTTGCCCTAAAACCATGATTTTAGGGTCCCTTCTAGATCAGAAATGGTGATTTTGTGAGTCAAAGCCCTACTATGATAAAACTAAAGCAGGTGGGGGTAGCACTTGATCCATCTCACCAAGCTGCTGGCTTTGATATGGAGTCAAAAGGACTTGTGTGTGAATAATACTGGTTCTTCTAAACCTTGGGCAATATACTTTAACTACTCAGGACCTCAGTTTTTTCATTTGTAAAATGAGGCAGGTAGAATGGATGATTTCTAAAGTCTGTAAAAGCTCTAAATCCATGATCCTATAAACTGATATGAAATCTTAGGAAATATCTTCCATGGTTGTGTTTCCACCCTACCTTCAGGAAGTAGGTAAGGATTTTCTTGTATATATCCTCCCTATAACTTCTATCCAAACTCAAATGACAAAGAAAAATTTGGCCACATTAAGTAGCAGTATATTGGGGGGAAATTCAAAAAAGAAAAAAAAACTTACCCACTCATGGTCAGGAAATACGTTGCACAGGAAAACAATATGCTACAAGTACTTGATTTTTTAAAATAAAAGTTTCTCTGTGAGTCAAGGAAAACAATGAACCAAACTATTTACTAAGAAAACATAGTCTCTGCTAAGGCTCACAGAGAGAGAGGAAAAAAAATTTGGGAAAAAAATCTCTTAACTTACCTAGCTATAAAAAAAGCACTTGAAAAAAATTTCTGGTGCTATTCTTGTGCACAAAATATATAAACATAGGCTAGACAACAGTACAATAAAAATGAATTACAAACTGGGTGAAGAGTAGGACCCCAGGATAAATACTTAATGGGTTCATATCAATTTGGAGGTTTTTAGAGTAGAGGGATGTCTTTAGCTCAGTGCTATTTGGCATTTTTACTGATATCTTGGATAATAATGTATTTACCAAATTTACACATGACACAAAACCACAAAGTATAACACATTGGGACAAATTTAATAAGTATACTGGTAAAATCTAACACATGGATTCAAAAATTTAAATTCACAAGTACAAAATGGGGAAATATAGTTTGTCTGAAAACAAACAAACAACAACAACTAGGATGTTTAGCAGACAGCAAGTTCAATAAATCAAGAGAGTAATATAGTAGCCCAAAAAAACAATATGATCGGGGTGGCTAGTTGGTGCAGTGAATAGAGCACTGGCCCTGGAGTCAGGAGGACCTGAGTTCAAATCCCGTCTCAGACACTTAACACTTACTAGCCATGTGACCTTGGGCAAGTCACTTTACCCCAATTTCCCTGCATCCCCCCCTCCAAAACAAACAAACCCCAATATGATCTTAGGCTGCATTTTAAAAGGCAGTGTTCAGTATCATTGTACTCTGACCCTGGCTAGACTATACCTAGAGAATAATACTATGTCTAATTCTATGTATCATATTTTAAGAAGGAACTGAAAACTAGAAAGTTTCCTGAGGAGGGCAGTCAGGACTTCAAGAATATATCAAAGAAAGAGGGGATGTTTTTAGCCTGAAGAGAAGGGATAGACCATGATTGCTGTCTTCAAGGAGGTGAAGTCTTCACAAAGAAAGCATGTTAGATTTAGGAGCCAGGATGGAAGTTGTAAAAAGGCAGATGTAGACCTAAAGTAATCAATAAACAAGAACTCAGTTTGGCCTTTTCTGTTCTAAGTACTAGAGATCTAAATACCAAGAATGAAATTAATCCCTACTCAGAAGGAGCTTAAGATATGTAATAAAAATCTACCTAACAATCAAGGTCTTCTAAAAATGGACTCTCTGGTTTTCTCTTCAAAAGCTGGATGAACACTTGGCCAGGTAGGATATCAAGGGTAGAGGCTGGACTAGAGAAGGGTTCTTAACTAGGGGTCTGTGAACTTTTTAAAAAATAACTTTGATAATTGTATCCCTATATATTTTATCTTATGCACTTAAAATCATTAGTTTGAGAAGAGGTCCATAGGCTTCACCAGACTGCCAAAGGGATTCATGACATAAAAAAGGTTAATTACAATATTTGTATATAGAGCACTGAATTACTGGAGAGCCAAAGTCTGTGACTTCTTAATGGAAGGGTTCATTAACTTCCTTGGGCTGATAAGCACATGCCTATTTCCATGACTAATGTAAAAACCAGAGCTGCTCAAAGAGTCAAAAGGTCAATCATTCTATCTGTACAAGGCTCATCTGATTATTACCAAATAAATACTTTAGATTTGGGTCCAGTCCAATACAGTTATCTTTAGTCCTGAGAAATGACCAACTCAGTATTAAGTACTTAAGGAAGTAGAGAGGTTGGGGCTTTGGTGCCATCATCTTCTAGCAAGTCACTCAATTATTAAGTCTCAGTTGCCTCGTCTATAAATGGAGGATAAGATGATCTGTACTACCTAACAGATTAGTGCTTACCTCATAGAAAACCTCTCGAGGTAGTAGAAATATTATCCCAGTTTATTGATGAAGAAACAGACTCAGAGGTTAGATGAGTTGACCAAGGGCATATAGCTAATATGAAGTACCCAGGACTATCACCCAGGTCTTCTGACATTAAACACAGTGCTCTTTTCTACTTACTCCCAATAAAGTAGAGTAGTTCACTGGGAAGAGCATTCACTGGAGTCAAAGAAATAGATTCAAACTCCACCTCTGATATTAGCTGTGTGGTCAGGCCCTATTTCTCCCCTGAGCTCTAATCCCACATCAAACCAAATGCTGCAGAGCTATCATAAACACAATTATATCCAAAACAGAATTCATCATCTTCCCTTCCCAATCTATCCCTTTTCTAAACTTCCAATTTCTGTCAAAGGCACCCTCATTTTTCCAGGACTGCAACCTCAGCACTACATAGCCGATCAGTGGTCAGGTCTTCATACTTCTAAGTCCACATCCCTCATAGCTGACCCTTTTTATTCACACAACCACCTCCTTGGCTTGTCATTGCTCACCTAGACTATTACAATGTCCTTCTAATTGGTTTCCCTTCCTCCAGTCTTCCCTCATTCGTGGGGTATAATTCCCCTCCTCACCTTGGCCTCCTCTTTCAAGATGAAGCTCAAGAACCACTTTGAAGGCTTTCAATTCTACCCAACTGCCAGTGCTCTCTCTCCTCTGCCATATCTTGATTTTATTTTGCATCAACTTCTGTGTAGGCATTAATTCTTTATATTGTGCCTCCCCATGAACCTGCATAGTGCTTGGCATACAGCAGGGGCTCAATAAATGCTTCTTGATAAGTTCATGACCTTGGGTCAGTCACTTAACTTCCTTTGTCTCAATTTCTCTATTTGTACAATGAGGGGTTTGGACTAATTGGCCTCTGAGCTTCCATCTACATCGAGGAATCTTTAATTATACCTCATAACTGAGGTGTTCCTCCTAAAATACACAGGATTTGGACCATAAGCTTGAACTTGCTAGCCCAGATCTGAAAAGAATAAATATCTGAGCTGAGTCCAGGATCTTTCTGACTTTGGATATGGATAGCTGCTACACTTAGTACACTTGACTCTGTCATGCTGCCATG
Source organism: Petaurus breviceps papuanus (assembly GCF_028583685.1). Taxonomy (NCBI): domain Eukaryota; kingdom Metazoa; phylum Chordata; class Mammalia; order Diprotodontia; family Petauridae; genus Petaurus; species Petaurus breviceps. Next base: position 10,828,250 of record NW_027185896.1, on the reverse strand, counting down.
CAGATTCAGAGAAAAAAAGAATGCTTTGACAATTCTTTGGAAGCTGAAGAATTGTGATTTCCATTTGGCAACTGAATTCTGCAGATTCTTAGAAATTACAGACCATTAATACAGTATACTAGAAAGAGTACCGTAGGTCTAGGAAATCAGAGGCCTAGACTCTAATTCAAATTTTGCTACTCAGTGAGAATAAGTAATTCAATTCAACACACATCTTTTAAGCTCCTACTATGTGCACAGGAGCTAAGAAAAAAGAAACATGAGGAAGTTCATCTAGTTTATACTTTACTGGGGAAAACCCATAATAGTTTACAAAGCAAGATGTGAGAAGGGAAAGAGAACTATCAATTATAGGTTAATCAGCAAAGGCTTCCCATAGTAGGTAGCACAAGAATTTAGCCTTAAAGGAAGCTAAGGATGGTAAGATGTAGAAATTAGGAATGTATTTTATGTATGAGGAACAGGACTGCTTTAAAAAAAAAATGCAGGGAAGTTGGATATGGAATGCAGAGTTCAACAGTAAGACAGTTTAGCTGGAATGCTGCTTGCCCTCTTTTCCATTCCCCTTCTGCCTCTATTCTTCATCTAGAAAATGAAGCTGAGCTAGATAATTTTTAGTCTCTTCAAAACCAAAAATTATATGAAAACTTGGGCTAGTGACTCTATTCATAACTCCCGCTCCTCACAACATTCCACATAATCTACATGTGGAAACAAAAAGAAAAAAAAATTCGAGGTAAAACGTTTATTTTTTTTAAATAAAGGACTGTGATACTAAAAAAAAATGGTCACTGGACAAAGGGTGGAAGATACATTTTAGTGTAATGACCTTCAGAGGATGGACTTTATAAGAAAAAATGATCTTGAAATAGCTTGTCACCAAATTATTAAATTTACTTCAAGTTATCAATAACATTTTAATGTCAGTCAACAAACATTTGTTAAGCTCCTACTATGTATTTGCTTTGCACTGTGCTTGAAAACTATATTCCTGCAGTTATAAAATGTGGCCATCTCTGGGTAAGAAAGAATATGCATATGGGTTTAACAAATGCATATGCTAAAATATCAGGCTCCAGGTTGTGTCTCAAATTGTCAACATAACAATAACTTTCAAAATTAAAATTCTAATCACAACAGAAATAGCTACATAAAATGCTAATTTAAAAATACGGTGATTAAGGGCAAAATGTGCTAAAAGGCTTAATCAAAGTTTCAAAAATAATGGCTGTTATAGTGTCATCCAGTTAAATCGAAACATTTACTCAGCACCTATATGAAAGATTCCAATTGTAGGTTGGAAGCTGGGGGAGGGGGGTGAGAAGAGGAATTCCTTTTCTTTCCTTCTCCCTCCCTTAAAAGAGGCTATACTCTTATTAATTTGAGAGTTGGGTAGTTATAGCACTTAATTTGCAAAGAATACCTTTAGAGTAAAAAGAGTGTTAGAATCAAACCAGTAACTTTTTGGTTCAGCTAAAATTTTAGGACTATCAGGAGATTCTGGTTTAAAGTACCATCTGAAAGGGTAACTATCACCATTACTCCACTTTAATCCAACAAAGTCTTTGAAATAATAAAAGCAGTTTTTAGATGAGAAAAAACATGGATAATTTTTTTTGCGTTAGGATTAGTTCTTTAATTTCAACCCAAAAGGAATATCAGAGCAGATTAATGAATAATGGAATTAACATATAAAATGTTTGTAATCAGAGCCACAGCAAAAACAAGCATAAAAAACTGGAAGGTTATCTGACAAAAGTGGCCGATCGTTTCCTTCTGTTCCCGGGTTACCGTACGTATAACCAAAATTAATAGATTGATGGCATTTTACATTACGAAGGACCTATATAAACCGTCTCTAGGGAAAGTACGGTGGGATTTCAAGGAACTCCAATCTATACAGATCAGATTTGTAGCAAATAGCAAGGTCCACGGCATAGACAAGGGGGCAGACCTCTCGTCTCCTTTCCTGGCCCCAAGCTGTCCCACTCCCACCCCCACCCCCGCCACCGGCCCAAAGTCTCGAACACCAGAAGGTACTCCAGAAGGAGGAGTCACTCAGCAGGAGCCTCTTCACAGCTAGGTCCACCTCGCTACCTGCTCTCTCTAGAAATTCCGCAGCCCAGGTGGGTTCTGAAGGAAAGCAAGTACCTGGAGGTGACCACGCTTGGCGAACACCAACAAACTTTATAGAGATAGTCTGGGAGGATGGTTAAAAAAAAAGCCGCGAGGGTGGGACTAGACGAGCAGTAAGTAAGCGCCCCCCTCCCCCACGCGGGCCCCCCTCCCCCCGAGCTCCCTCCCCAGCCGGGCTCGGCATTTCCGCGTGAATCAGGCCGGAGACTTGGTCCCTTTGGTTCGGTTCGGTGTGGCACGGGGTTGGGCCGGGTGGCGCCGAGGAGCGCTTTGGTCGGGGACAGCCGTGTAACAGGTAGGAAAACAACCAAGAGGCGGTGTGAGGAAGTGCCCCAAGAGGAAGGAAGGGAGGAAGGGAGAAAGGGAGGGAGGGAGGAGAGGCTTGAACCAGGCCCTGGCCTATGAGGAAGGGGACGGAGTCGAGTAGACGAGGGGGTGTACAGACCCTCCAGACTCGGGTCTCGCCTCGGCCAGGCAGCCGAGGGCCGGCTCCCGGTCGGCGGGAGCAGCCGCTTTTTCCTCAGACACCGGGCGGGGGCGGAGAAGGAAGGGGGAGCTCGGCTCCCACCAAGCCCGCAGCCCGGACGGCCCCACACCCATTCGGCGTCCGGGACCGAGTGCGGAACTCGGGGGACCGAGCGTGGGCAGCGGAGGCGGGGCGCGGCCCCGGGCTCTGCGGGACACACACTACCCCCAACCCCCACCCCGGGGCGGGGGCGAAGCGGAGGAGTTAGAGAGAAGCAGCAGGTGGGGCCCAAGCCCCGGAGCGACGCCCCGGGGAGGAGGGGGGGAGGTGGGCTGCCGGCTCAGCAGGCGGCCAAGCCCTGGGACAGGAGCCTAGCAGCGACCCGGGCGAGCAGGCGGGGGCCGCAGGGCGAGTTAGGCCCAGGGAGGCGCCGGCACCTCGGACCTGGGGGACCGGGGAAGGGAGAGAAGGAAGGAGACCCCGGGAGGGGACGCCCCCGTCGTTGGGCGGCTTCTTACCTCAGGCAGTTCTCGAGTCCCTCCGCGCCAGGCAAGCTGCTCCGCGAGCCGCGCGTTCTAGGACTCAGGCAGTTTCTAGACAAGAAACCGGCGGGCAGGCGGGCGGGGAGCGGGAGCGCGGGCGGGCGGCGGCGGTGGCGGCGGCGGCTGGAGGGCGGGTCGCAACGTGCGCGCTCCCGAGCCCAGGACGGGTTCGAGCTGTGGCTAGCCGCGGCCACGCTCTCAGAGCCCGTCCCCTAGGCTACGATTGCTCCAAATCACGTAACCTCCCGAGGAGGACGCCGTTTAGCCAATCACAAACGCCGCGCTGGGAATCACGGGAGCCACAGGGCTATAAAAGACCTGGTTACTATTTTGTGCACCCGAGTCACCCACTCTATAGATAGGTGGGGGTTTGGTGCTTAGCAGTTGTTTGCGCGTGCGTATTTTCGTGTCATCCATTCTCCACCTTTGACTGCCACCTTTTTGCGCATGCGTCATGGCTTTTCTTTTTTGGGTTCGGATGATAGGGGCTGCTTATGCTGTCTGATATTCCAGTCTTCCCCTTTAGAAAACGCAGCGCCTGCGCAGTAGCCGTTGCAGAAACCACCCCCGGGGCAAGGTGGGTGTACGTGAAGTTGATTAGCATGGCGGCTGAATCTGGGTCCGAGCTGGGCTGGCAAGCCTTGCCCACAGCGGTCCTGGGCGCCTTGAGCACACTGGGCAGCGAGTTCCTGCGCGAGTGGGAGGCGCAGGACATGCGCGTGACCCTCTTCAAGTTGCTGCTCCTATGGCTGGTGCTGAGCCTCCTGGGGATCCAGCTGGCCTGGGGGGTGTACGGAAGCACGGTGACCGGCCTGTACCACCGCCCGTCCTCGGGTGAGCCGCCCCTCCCCCTGCCCCGCTTCTCCGGCCCTACGGCCTGTCTGTACCGCTGACCTCGGCACCCCTCACCCCTGTACCATTGTGGGGGGCCCATGCTGTACGGAGCTCTCTGGTAGTGCCCCGACCCTTGCCCCGGCCTTTACCACTTCCCATCCGTCCTGGCGGGTGTAGGCGAGGCGAGGTCAATGTTGGGACCCTCTCCTGCCGCCGAACCAAGTGGCTGCAGGGCTAGTTATCTAAAGCCCATCCCCCTCAGCGGGGGGGGAGGGGTGCCCTCTCAGCAGGGAATGAGGGTAGGCCGCCTTTCCTGGGGTTCCATATCGCAACCCTGAATGCTCTCCTGGCCAGGTGCCAGGGGTGCAAGGCCCAAGCCTTCCAATCAGTCACCATTTACTAAGCACCCATAATGTGCCAGGCTACTGCCCTGCCAGTGTTACTATGGCAATGGGGAGACCTGGATTTCCCCACCCCCTGGCTGTGGTCACATCTGCTTCCTCTGGCCTAGGCCTGAACGTTGATCCTGTTACCTCCTGTAGGTCTGGGAGGCCAGAATGGCTCCACTCCCGATGGTTCTTCCTTGTTTCCTCCGTGGTAAGTGTCTCAGCCCAGAGATAGCCATAGCCCTCTTGCCCAGGTTAAGCATTAACGTCTTAGCATTTATATTAGGCTTAGCAGTTGATAAAGCCCTTACCCCTCAAGAGTCCAGGATAGGTGATGTTACCCTATTTCCCAGATGGGATCATAGACTCATAGCTGGAAGCAGAACTGTGTAGAGTATGGGAAAGGGCCTTGGGAAAACTGGCAGCAAAACTTCTGGGATTCTAAAATTTAGAGCTTGAAGAGACTTTTTTAGACGATAGCTTTCCTTCCAAAGATCTGGATTTGAACTCAAGTCTTTTTTCATGCTCTGTGACTGAGTGGACAGCTCACTACTACTCTAAATCTTAATTTTCTTATTTGTAAAATGTGAATGATACTACTAATTCTCTCTTTCTCTGTGTTGTCATTTTGGAAATCTCTAAAGTTCAGCTGTAGAAATTTGTGGGGTCATCTTAGTCTGATACCTGTGCTTTTACAGGCAAGGAAACTGATGCCCAGAAAGAGGAGGTGATCAAGGTATCATGGAGGTGATTCAGTGGCAGAGCCAGGACTGGGACTCAGTTCACCAACCCTTTTAATTTAGCTTCATTTCCACTGTTCTCATAAAAGCTCTGGATCTGTGATTGGGGAGTGGGGTGAGGAAGGCGATGGTAGGACAGGTGAAGCTGCCTTCCTTTGGTTATCATAGGCCTATAGATCTAGAGCTGGAAGGGCCCTCAGGTGGCTAAAAATCTCATAGTCCAATGCTTAAAATGTAACTGGCTCAGTGTTTCAGTCTGTGCCCTCCTCTTTCCTATGTTACCTTCTCATAACCTTGGTGTCTTAGCTTTGGCTCTTCTTTCTCTCTCCCCTTTCCTATCTAGTCAGTCACCAGGTCCTGTCAACTCCCTTGGAGTCTCTTTATTCCTTGTGGCACTACCCTAATTTAAGCCCTCACCTCCATTTGCCAGTATCTCTTTATTATTGGAATTCTTTTGTTTATTTGTTTTTGCTTTTTGGAGAGGGGAAGGTAGGGCAGTTGGGGTTAAGTGACTTGCCCAAGGTCACATAGCTAGGTGTGTGTGTGTGTGTGTGTGTGTTAAGTGTCTGAGACCAGATTTGAACGCAGGTTCTTCTGACTCCGGGGCTGGTGCTCTATTCACTTTGCCACCTAGCCACCCCCTAGAGTAGTATTTCTTTTATTATCAGGTCATATAAGTCATCTGATCATAAAGACTTCAGTGGCTAACTAACATACTGCCATTCAAAGCCCTTTGTAACCTGGAACCATCTTTACCTTTCTAGCTTTATCTCATTATTATTCTCCAGTTAGGATGAGTAGCCCTCTGCACCCTGAAAATACTAGATGCTCTCAGCACTCCTTGCCTTTACTCAAGTATACTCTATGCCAAGAATATCCTCCCACTTTGCCTTCATTTTTATTTTTTAATTGCTTTATTGCTTTTTAATCTTGCTGTCATATTGATACTTCCCCCTCAGTAAAACCCTACCATGTGACAAAGTGTGGATAAACAAAACAAATGGGCACTTTGACCATATCTAACAACCTCCTTCCATAACCGTGGCCACTATTTGTCTGCCAGGAAGGGGGAGGAATGTTTCATTCCCAGTCCTCTGGAGCCAGGATTGGTCACTGCATTGATCTGAGTCCTGGCAGCTTTCAGTACATAGTGTGGTGGTCACTCTGCCTTAGTTTATACAGATCTTTCTAAATTTCTCTGAACTCTTTCTATTTGCCATTCCTTATGGCACAGTAGTATTCCATTATCTTTATGTATCACATTTTGTTGAGCCATTAAAAGTACACACTGGAGGACTGGCAGAATGACCTCGTCTGATCTGTCACATTGGGTAGGTGAGTTTTACAGCTCTGGATCTCTTAGAAAAGGCCATCAATGACATTCTTTTGACAAATTGATTACACAGCTGACTTTTCCTTTTCTCCCAAGTGTAACAGTAAATTAAGCTACCCTCTTAGTGATTCCAGTAACCAGAACAGTTCAGAGTTCAGGTCTTTGAAAAGCCACCAGCTTCTCCTACCCATATTTTAAACCTCAGCTCAAATCCTCCCTCTTCCAGCATCCTGATGTGTCTGCCCCTCTTTCTCCCCCCCCCACACCCCCTTTACCTACCCAGTTGATTGGGAGCATTTTAGTTTCCAAGACCAGAACAGGTAGGGCTAATGAAAGCACCCTATGAGAAGGCTTTGTGCAGGTGGTGAAATTTCAATTCATCAAATGTTGACTAATGCCTGCTGTGTACAGAGCACTATGCTTAGATGTGGCATTCCCAATATGTTAGGAATGATATGATCTATAAAATTGGGGGGGTTGGAATAAAGGTTCTACATATAATTCTCACTAAGCAGATTTTCGCATTGGTCAGGTTGTACAGAAGAATTAGAATGAATGGGAAGAACCATGAGAAAGAAAAAAAAAAAAGAGAGAGCAAATAGTCTGCTTCAATATGCATTCAGACTCCAGAGTACTTTCTCTGGATGTGGATGGCATTTTCCATCATGAGTCTTTTGGAGTTGTTTTAGGTCCTTGCATTGCTGAGAAGAGCCAAGTCTATCAAAGTCAGTCATCACCCAATGTGGCTGTTACTGTGTGCAATGTGCTCCTGTTGGAATAGATGTTTTCTATATCCCCTTCCCACTCCTTGAAGGCACTTGGTGTTACTTTTCATGTCTGTATACTGAGCACCTAACAGTGCTTTGCATACAATAAGTGTTTAATAAATGTTTGAAAATTTTAAAATGGCTGAAATGAAATACTGGTTTGTTTTATAGTACTTCATAAAAATCATGTGAAGTAGGTAATGTGGGTAAGATATTAATTGTTCCCATATTACAGATGAGAAAATTGAGGGACAGAGAAGTACAGTGACCTTTTTGCCCAGGAGTGAAGATCCCTGACCAGGGCTCTTTCTACTCTGTCACATTTCTTCTCTTAGTATATGATGGGTGTATTGGAGAAAGATAAGCAAGGTGCTATAGGAAGTCTGCCAGGGAGAAGGCCATTATCAATCATGGAGGGCTTTTTAGAAAACATGGCATTTGAGGTAGGCTTTAAAGGATGCCCAGGAATTGAATAGAAGGGAAGGCATTCCAGGTGTAGGAAATAATGTGAGCAAAGATCTGAAGGTAGAAAGTATAAAATGTCCTCTGAGAATGGTCTGGATAAAATCCTACAGAGTATGTGGTGGGGGTGAGGGAATTCATTGACAGGAGTGGGTAGATGGAGGGACTGTCCTTTGTTCTTCCTTTTCCTGATAAGAGGTACGAAGAAGGAAAGCTAATTCTGGTTCAGTTAGCATTTATCAAGTGCCTGCTGTGCACAGTGGTAGCAGTGGGAGAGATAGGAAGGTCAGTAAGATGCCATGCCATCCTTGCCTGAAGAGCTTAGAATGTAGTAGGGCTGAGTAAGCAAATAACAGATAAGTGCAATACAAATTAAGCTAATTAAGAGTCATAAGATGAATATCGAGTACTATTTGATCAAATCGGAGGGAGATCCCTTCTTGCTGGAGACTTCTTGGAGGAGGAAGTGGGCCTTGAAGAATGGCTGGGCTGTGTGAAGGCACTGATGGAAAATGGGAGCGAGGTGTGAGCAAAGGCTGAGGTGGGAGAGTGCAGGATGTGTATGCAAATGGTCACCTGAAGAGGACAGACACAGCTGAAACACAGCTCTTGGGAGTAATGTGTACAGACAGATGTCTGTGTACACATGCTCAGACATGAGCAGCCTTCCACTTGTTGGGCATTACTGATTGAGTGAAAACAATGTAAAGGGAAAAGAAGGACCAATAAAAGCTATTGTAAAAGTTTTCCAGAGTGCAAGGCAGGGCTCTGCTGCCCCACCCCCTTGCAGAAGTGGGAAGTGTTCAGATGCTGGATGTCGCTCGTATTTTTGGACTTTTTTTGATGTATTGATCAGCTATGCTGATTTTTTTATCTCTTTGTTATGTCTTTTTTGTCATATGGGATGGGAAGGAGGAGGAGGGATAGTGGGGGGAAAATATGGTAATGTAAAGAACAGATAACAATAAAAACATTTTAAAAAAAGAGCACATGGCAGGCGGAAGGAGAGATAATGTATATGAGAGAAACAGGTGGAAAATAAGGATGTCTCCAAATTGTAGAAAGGCTAGGATAGAGAGAGTATGTGTGTGTTGTATGCATCAGCTAATAAGGAAGTGGAGGTTCTTTGCCACAGACTAGCATTTAGTAATTATGTGACTGAGCAAGTTAGTTAAACAACTCTATGTCACAGTGTCTTCATCTGAAAAATGGGAATAATGATACACTACTTCACAGGGTTGTAGTGAGCATCCAATAAAATCATTTAGGCAGAGGACTTTATAAATTGTAAAACATTAGATCAATGCAACTAGGTGATAAAGTAGGTAAAGCGGGATGGGGAACCTTTGGCCTACGTGTGCCTTTCAACTGTGGAAGTTTGGATTCAGTCAAACAGACACACTGTAGGACCTAGAGGGCCACATGTGGCCTTGAGGCTGAAGGTTCTCCAACCCTGGGATAGAGCATGGGACCTGGAGTCATGAAAACTCAGACTAGTACTATGTGACCCTGGGCAAGTCATTTACCCCTGTTGGCTTCAGTTTCCCCATCTGTAAAATGAGCTGGAGAAGGGAATGGCAAAACACTTCAGTATCTTTGCCAAGAAGACCTCAAATGGGGTCATAAAGAATCAGGCACAACTGGGAGGAAAAAAAGACTGACTAAAAACATTAGCTCATTGTCAGTTATGTTTTATTATTATTAACTGACCAAGACAGGGGAGGTTAGAGCGTTTAGGTATGAATACAGGTGTTGGGCAGATTGCAAGAAGAGGAAATGAGAAATATGCCCCAGTCATCCTTTACCTGAAGTTCTCTCCCCCCCTGGCTCCCCCCCCCCCCCCCAGAAGGAATAAAGGCATGATCCCACTCTGAAAACACGCTTGAGGGAGCTGAGTCATGGACCACAGATATCAGTAATGTGGACACAGACCCCAGCTGCTCCAGCAGGGTTTTTTGTGTCTGGATTGGAGGGGTTGGGGGGCTTTTCAGAATCATCCACTGCCTCCTTCCAGCTGGCTCTCCTTGACTCTTTGGTTCTCCATGACCTCCAAGAGAACCAGTTCAGACAAGAAACTTCCTTGCCACTGGACTCAGTGTTATTTCCAGATAATGGTTTCAACACAAATATAAAGTACTACTCTCTTTACCTTGTTTCATCAGGACTTAATCTAGCCCTGAACAAAGGAGACAGTCTTCTTCCTCGTAACAGTTTTCCAAGTGCCATAGGGGTGGTCATGACCTGACCAATGCTCACCAGGACCTCTTCCTCACCCTGTAAAAGGAAGAGGTTGAACCAGATAACCCTGGAGTCTGCCAGTTCTAGACCTGAGATCGCATGAATTTCTGATGACTCCCTATATCCCAGAGGGAAAAAACAAAAAACTTTTGCCTGGCATTCAAGGTCCTCAGCAGCCTGAAGCCTCCTGGTCTAGCAAATCATATTGGATACTTCTCCCTGTACCCTTTGTACACCAGCCAACCTTTGGACCAGGCTCTCTTCACTTAGTGTCCATTTATACTATTTTTGTCTGTGAGAGGAATGAATGTTTTTACAACACTCTCCAGAGTAACTGAAGAAAGGCTGATCTGGTTGTGTGGAGCAGGTGTTTCTACTTACATCCTTAAATAACATTCCCTTAATGAACTATACAAGGACTATGGGCATTTGGGCACTGAATAAATCCAAGCTGAATTAGTCTAGAAATAGATTTATTCTCTTTGGCAACATTTTTGACTCAAGTACTTATGATGTCCAAGTTTCATGGTAGGTGCTCAAGTCTTCAAATGAATCTATACTTGAATAAGAACAGAAGAAAATTTCTGGGCACTTTGGCTTAACTTTTTTGGGGGAGGGGGAAGGCAAGGCAATTGGGGTTAAGTGACTTGGTCAAGGTCACACAGCTAGTTACATGTCAGGTATCTGAGGTCAAATTTGAACTCAGGTCCTCCTGACTCCAGGGCCAGTGCTTTACTCACTGCGCCACCTAGCTGCCTTAATAACTTTTTAAAATAACTTTCAAATGTAGAAACATTCCCTAGTTCTTCTGAACCTATGCTGACAGTTTGTTGGAAATTGTAATGAAATGAGGCCAGCTGAAATAATTTTCCTCCCTATTCTTTCATTTGGACCTTAAAATTGGAAGGTGCCTCATAGGACTTCTATAATCCAGTCCCCTGACTGAAGAATTTCTGTAATGAGGAATACTCTCTTTTCTCCCAAGGCGTTCCATTTCACTTTTGGCAGTTAAGTTTTGTGGCTTCTAGCTAACTACTGCTAATACAGCACTACATGGCCTGTCTGTCCTATGCCATATTTTGCATGGTAGATGTTTACCATAATCTTAATTCTTGCTGAAGTTGATAGGGTATTTATACAGTTCTAGAATATTAGAACTGAAACAGGAATCCCCTTTGGGACTCAGAATCACAACCTATTAGGGCTGGAAGGTGATCCAAGAGATCATCTAGGCTAATGGAACCTGCAGTGGAATGAATATTGGTTTTCGAATCACAGGTCTGCTATTGATTCTGTGACCTTGGGTAAGTCCCAAGGCCTCTGATTGTTCATCTATAAAATGAAGGTGATGGGAGGGAAAAGGACTTGGTCTTGATGCTCTCTCAGATGTTTTAGAGCTTTAAATTGTGTTCACCTAGGATGGAAGCAGGTAGTGTGACTCCAAGACTAGGTAAATTATTCCTACAATTAGAGCTGTCAGCTATAAATGGAAGGGGCTGTTTACTGAGGTTTTCAGGTTCCTGTTTCTGGGGATTGTCAAGCAGAGATTGAAAACTGACTGGGGAATATAGAACAGGGGAGGCCTGCTCAGGGAGGGGTTAGACTCAATTCAATTAAATTAGCATTAATTAAGCACTCCCGATGTTGGACACTGAGGACACAGACAAAAACAGCTCCTGCCCTCAAGGGGCTCACCTTCTATTGGGAGAAATAGAGGAGGCTGTAATCTTGTCCTGATCTGAAAGGAATTGGAGCCCAGCTTTTGATTTCCAGTCCTGACCTCTAGCCATTATACTACACTCCTCCCAAATGACTTCGAAGATCTCATCCAGCCTTGGAAGGTTCTGAGCTTTCTAAGTTTCAGGCAGAGCAGTCTCTTTCCTGCCATCATAGGTCAGAATCTAGGGAACGCTTTTTTTTTTTAATCTCCTTAAAATTTTGCTTAACAGGGGCGGCCAGGTGGCTCAGCGAGTAAGAGCACCGGCTCCAGTGTTGGGATGACCTGGAGATCGAATCCTGGGCTCAGACACTACGCACCACACCCAGAAATAACTGGGCGTGTAACCTTGAGCAAGTTACTTAACCCTGATTGCTTAAAAAAAAAAATTTGCTTAACTTCATGGAGTGTAAGCTTCTGGCATCAAGGGAAGTACTTTTAATGCCCTCTATTCCTATGCCCGAGCTGAGCCAGCTGACTCATTGCATCCTGTCTCTTAGGCCAATAAGGAAACTTAGATTGCAAATTCCATGAGGGCTGGGATTATGTCTAATTAAATCTTTGTGCTGCCCCTCCCCACCATTCACCACAGAGCTTTGCACATAGATATTGCCTAGATATCAGAGAACATAGGGAGCTGGAATTAAATTTAAAGATTGGCTAGTCCACCTAAGACAAGGAAGTTAAGCAGCTTGCCCAAGGTCATATAGATGCCAACAAAGCTAGAATTTGAATCCAGGACCTCTGATTCTCTTCACTGTGCCCTACTGATTAGGGTGGGGAACAGAAAGGGGATGGTATTTATTTGCTGAAAGTGCCAGATTTCAGCAACGATAATTTAAGTAGGAATGATATAACCATTTTCTCTTCCCAATTCTTTCAGGGAAACTTCAGAAAATGAATCGATCAAAACCCATCGTGAATGAGGGAAGGCTTCGTGGGCCTGGCTTTCCTGCTGCCTTTGCACCAGCAGTCTGTCTTTGTTGGATTCCTATCTGCCAAGGGTCCCAGTGACACTTACCGGTTGGGTTTGTTTCTGGGGAGGTACCAGTCATGGGAATGGTGTGGGTTTGAGGAAAGCAGAGGAAACAATACTGGGGTCAAATCCCAGAAAGTCTCTTCAGTTACCCCCCCTCCCCATTTTCCCTTTCTAGAGGTACTTTCCCTTACTGCAGAAAGGAGGAAGCCCTGAGACCCATCCCTAGTGGAAGCATGGCCTGCCTTACATCTCCTTGCTAGCCAGCCACTCCTCCCTTGTGGCCACCAGTTGTGGTCCCTTGACAGCTGACACCCTTGGGGCAACCCATGCCTGGAATGAATCCAGGAGTGAAGTGGTGGAAAGGAGGGCCCTTAGCCTTGCTTTCCTCTTCCAATTTTGAGTTCTTTTTGATAAAGCTGAGAATCACAGCCAGCATTGTCACGGGGGGTGGGGGGGGGGGGGGGGGTGCGTGCTACAGTTATGAGGTAGCTTTGGATAGAAAACATTTCTGCTGTGTGGGTCTGTAGTGAGCTCTCCAGTAGATCTGATTCATGAAGGAAGGGGAAAAAAGTCTTATGACCACTTAATTCCTCCCACCTTCCAGGAGACCTTTGGGGAAGAGACTTGCCCAGGGCAATGAATAACTTCCAGTTTCAGCCTTGCTAAAACCTTTCTCCCCCCAGTAGTGTGAGCCCCCAGGTTGCAGCCAGCCTGGGTCTGAGAAATGAGACAGGTCTGGACTGGAAGTTTCCCTAACTCAGATGGGCCTGAGCCTCAAAGGGGACATTGCATGCTCCTGATCCACTTAACACACACTGCATTCTCTTCCACCTGAGGTGGTACTTAGAGCTCCCCCATGCGAGGGTAACTGACTTCACAAATGTGTCCAGGCCTAGAACTAGAGTAAGGCTACAACTTTGATGGTTATACTCTGTTGCTTCACAAGGAACCAGATTACTCTTAACTTAGCTGGACGGGGGAGGGTCAGCAAATGCAGAAAGACGGTCTTTTTGATGGAATATTTTTCCATTCCTTCCTCCTGTCCTAGTCTGTGAAAACTGAAGAAGAGACAAAAGATATATAGGACCACAGCCAGCCTGTGGCTTGAGAGTCACTCATTTCTTTAACTGCTCTCAGCTCTTCCATGTACCCAAAGGGCCTTTGAAGGGAATAAGACAGAACATTCCATGCTCTTAAGTAGTACTGGTGTAATATATCCAAAGGATTTAGTGGCAGGAGGGTGGGTAAGGCTAGCACTAGCTTGCAAAAAGGATGTTTTTTTCTTTAGGGCTTCATTGCTCACCAGGCAATGCTACCTCTTCAGGGCATGAAGCTTTGAGTGATGTGTTCTTACCTGCAAGTTAGGTTTTTGGAGCCCCATCCTGAGGGAGGGAGGGGTGTATGGGGAAAGGCCCACAAAACAGGATTTCACATTTGTTATCAAAACTTGGCAGGCCAGCCAGCAGCTACCTCATCTCTCCCCTTCTCTGGCTTTTACATCTTTGCCTTTTCCCCATCCCCACTGAAATAGTAGTGCAAACTAATAAAAGCTTATGTTTGTGACATCTTTTTCTAAATGGTCTGTGATAATCCATCTTTAAAGTGTGTTGGGAGAAGACTGTATTTGACCAGTCCACATCTCTTCTAGATTGCCTTTTGACTATCACTGCATCTGTTTGCCTCCCTTGACTTTGACACATGAAAACAATACTCGTGGGTCTTAATGTTGAGTTGTGTCCATCATAATCACATCATTCAGAATAGGAAAACGTTCTTTCCAAATGACAAGATAGTAGGTGAAAACAGTTTCCAGGGACATCAGTGACCTGAAATACCAGCTGTACCTGCTTAAATTCAGCTGATACCCCACTAGGATGTGGGCATAGATTGGAACAGAGAAGCCCAATGCATCTGTGACATAGCGGTCCTTCCAGAGATCATTTTTGCCTTTTAGTAGTAAGCTACCTTAGAAACAACTGGCAGAATAGCTCCTGTGGGCTACCCTGGGAAAAAAGAATCATGAGTGGCACCCTGGGTACTGGTGCAGTTATACCACTGACAAATTGGGACCTCCCCCTCACTGAGCCTCTCACAAATGAAAGGGGTGAACTTGACGGGCCAACAAACTTTACATCTTACAGCTAGAACCATTCTACAATTCCTGCCCCTTGCCTTGCTATTTGGAATATCTTACAAACTGTTGGTCTGAATAAACGTGTGCAGTGTTAAGGTTTAATTGAGAGTGCATAGGCCCCAACTTGGAAAGTGGAGACAAGACTGACCCTGATGGGCATGTTCCCTGCTACTGTCCCCACCTTGTGTTCCCTTCAGGTACTACAGCCTCAGAGGGTAAGAAGAGCTCCTCCTTGTGGTTCAGCCAACTTGGCTGGCGATATTAAGTGCGAGTGTTATCACAGAGGGAAACTAGCCCAGGGTGACCTTTGTAAGTGGGAGTCAAGATGGGTCACATCTTGTGTGTTAGCAAAACCACAGCTATCACTGACTGATGCAAAGCCTCCCCGAATCTCAAACAGCTGGCAATGGCATAACACTTCACAGGTGTGCACACTGCTTTCCATGGGATCTCCACAACAGTCCTGCGAAGCAGGGCAATCATCTTTCCTCTTTTACACAGGAGGAAGCTCAGGTTGAGTGAGGGGAAGTCAATTCATCCAGGGCCATCCAGCCACTGTGTGACGCAGCATGTGACCTTTAAAGGGAACTAATTCAGGATTGGTTCCCAAATAGGAACTCTTCTTAAAACCAACCTGTCACTTTTCCTGTTCCCAGCCAGCCCAAATTCAGGCAGGGAAGGGGTATGGAAGTATGAACCAGAGACATGAAATAAACAGACTATTGGCTTTCCTGGAAATTATCAGTAGGATTTCTTTATCCAAGGAAACGATAAGGCAACAACAGTAAATGGTCAAGCCCCATCCAGTACAGAAAGTGATCACAGGGAATAAGACTGGCCCTTGGAATGTCCCAGTATTTAGAATGGACCTTTCCCCAACCCTCCCTGGCCAAGGGAGCAGGAATATGTTAGTCCCATATTTATGTAAAGGGTGGCTACCCTGGCAAAGGAGCCTCCCAGACAACCTGTAAACAGAAGGGGAAGGGCCCCTAAGGCATTCACAGTGTATCTGCAATCATGTATTTAGCTCAATTCACACAAGAGTGTCGGCTCATCAGCTCAGGTATAGATTTCTTCATGCTACTGCACCATCTGTGGCAAACACGGACACCCAGCCTTCCCTCCCTGCCTAACATCCTTTGGGACTGTCAAATGTTTCGGGGAAGATGCATGTCCCTGTCTAGAAATCTTACACCATTGGATCACCCTGAGCACAACAATCTTCACAGTACAGGCTAAATAAATGTTGGTTGAAGGAATAAATAAGTTATGTGTAGTCCCAGAGAAGGCAAACTATTAGTTTTATAACATATTAGGATGGTAAACTGAAAAGAGAAGGAAAAT
The DNA here is from genome assembly GCF_028583685.1 of Petaurus breviceps papuanus. Classification (NCBI taxonomy): domain Eukaryota; kingdom Metazoa; phylum Chordata; class Mammalia; order Diprotodontia; family Petauridae; genus Petaurus; species Petaurus breviceps. The sequence continues at coordinate 10,812,172 of NW_027185896.1, read as the reverse complement.
CACATGACAGAAGAATTCATCTTTGTCCATCAGTTTCTTCATCATAAAATTAATAGGTTGGATTATATAGTCTCTTCAGCAAATATTAAGTATGTTACGCTCAAGGCACTTAAACCCTGTGTTTCTACAATTAGACTTGTTTAGCTTGGTCACAGAGGGCAGAATTAGGATGTGGTAAGGGAGAAATTGTAGAGGCAGATATTAATTTAATGTAAGGAAAAAATTCAACACAGAAGGCTGTCAAAAAGTGAATGGGGCTCCCACTCACTGAGGTCTTCAAGCAGAGGCCTAGGGTTTCATAATGTTGGGTCAGATTATGAGATTCTGCAATTTATATTATCCAGAAGTTTTGAACATTCTCTAACTCAGAAAACTGAGTTGAGTGTTTAGAAAATAAGGGATGACAGCTGGTTTTTGGCTAAGTACCCCCTGTCAGGACACTCAGAGCAAGATTCCTTGTGGAAAGGAGGGGGTGGTACCCCATGCCATCCCTGGCCACCTCTAGGATACCCTAAGGTGACTTTCCCAACCTTGGATACTCAATCTTTTTGTCCATAGCTACTGGAGTGCCTTTATCATAACCATAGCTCCCATTTCTGCATTTCTAAGATTTACAAAGCATTTTTCCTCCCAATAGGTACATGAGGTATGTGGCACCAGGACAATTACCCCTCCTTTGACAAAGGAGGAAACTCTCAAAGAGAAGTGACTTGCCCAAGGTCCTATCAAGAATAAACTAGCAGTTGGGGCAGCTAGGTGGCGCAGTGAGTCAGGAGGACCTGAGTTCAAATCTAGCCTCAGATACTTGACACAATTACTAGCCGTGTGACTTTGGGCAAGTCACTTAACCCCAATTGCCCTCCAAAAAAACAAAAAAAGAGAATAAACTAGCAAAGCAGAATTCAAACCCAGGTCCTCCAATTCCAAACCCTGTTTCCTCAACATTATGCTGCCTCAAATTATTTTTTCCCTCCCCAGTCACTGACTTCTATACCTATCTTTCTCTAGAAGGCCCTGGAATAGCTGCTCACCTATCCACTTAGTAGGATTTCCTTCCTCTCCCAGACAACACCAACTAACCACAGTGGGGACTTTGTAGTGTGTGTGTCCCATTCAACCCTAAAGGAAGGCAGGAAGAAGAATTCGGAGGGTCAGGTCACTTCAAGGTATAGTATCGGGTGGGCACAAAAGGCATCTTGCTAACCACCGCTTCCTGCTGCTTCTTCCGTACCTCCACCAACAGCTGAGTCCCAATTTTACTGTAGTTTCCATCCACATAACCCATGGCCACATTCTTCTTCAGGCATGGGGAGGGGCAGCCGCTAGTGATTTCCCCTGGGAAGAACATAGGAAACAAGGCTTGGAGAGAGCAGAGGGCACACCTGTGCTCACACAGAAGGAGACAAAGTGGATCATGTCTCTCACACCACCTTCTACAGGAAGCCTTTCCTGATCAGCTCCCCAGCTGCATGTGCCTTCCAACCAAAAATATATTGTTTATCTTGTGTTTTTATACAGTGTGTGTACAGGGTGCCTCTTCTGGTGGAATGTAAGCTCATAGCTTCCAGGGACTACTTCATGTTTGTAGTAACTGTTGGTTGATAACTCATGATCACAGTTCAAAGCCAACACCTGCCTTTGGGGAAGGGGATATTTAGGATCATGGGAAGCTAGGTGGCACAGTGGATATAGCACTGGGCTTGGAATCACGAAGACTCACTTTCCTGAGTTCAAATCCAGCCTCAGACACTTACTGGTTACATGACCCTGGACAAGTCACTTAACCCTGTTTAACTTAAGTTCTTTATCTGTAAAATGTGGTAAAGAAGGAAATGACAAACGATTACAGTATGTTTGCCAAGAAAATCCCAAATGGGGACACAAAAGATTCCGACAGGGCTGAACAACAAAGGATCACAGGATTCTGAGCTAGAAGGGACCTCATAAATTTCCTAGTCTGAAGGAGGAAATTAAGGCTGAGAGATGAAGGCCCTTGCCCAAGATCATCCAGAGAGTAAAGAGCAAGGCTGGGATTTAAACTTGAGTCTTCTGATTACAAAGTTTGTGTTCTTTCCATCACAACCCTCTCTTCCCTTGTGAACACATTGGAGAGGTAGCATTTTTGTCTGCCTTGACCCTAACTTTTCCCCCAGCCCCAGTTCAACCTACCAATGACAGCTCCCTCTGTGTTCATGATAAGGCTGTGCTGGCGAATAGGTGCTCCTGTAGACGTCAGCCCCACACGCTTACGGATCAGCTTCCCTTTCATCTGGGGTACCACGATGGCAGCACCAGGGAAGTCCATGGCCACCCTGCGTCGTTTTCCTGTAAACAGCCCCCGCCAGATAGGGAGATGGATGTTTAGTATCCCCCTGGGGGGATCCATCACCCTCTCCTTTATCTCTAGGCTTCAGTTTCCTGCCACAGTCAGTACTTAATGAATATTTACTGAATAAGTGATATAGAGTCATGAATGAATTAAAGCCTTCCTGTTTAAATCCTACCCAGGTATCCTTCCTCTTGAACACTTTCTTTGATTCCTGCCCCAAACAGTAATGGCTTTCTCCACCAAGAACTACAGACTGTTAGAACTTAAAAAACAAGAGCTCTCCTTTCTACAGTGTTTTAGGGTCTACAAAACACCATCACCATCACCTTCACAAAACACCTTCCACACAAGAACCCTGGGAGTACAAGTATTATTCCCATTTTATAAAGGAGTATGGCTCAACTCTCCATTCACATGCATCCTCCATCAGCTGCCAAAGGATCTTCCTAAAATGCAACTCTAGCCAAGTTACTGTCCCTTTCTCAAAACTCTACCAAAAAAAGACCGAGAAAACACAGCAGATTTAATCTTGGTCAGGAAAGTCAAGAGAAAAAAGAAACCACTGAGTCACTTTTCTAGCCCTAGTTAGCATAAGGAGATAGAGAGGTTTGTGGTCTGGCCAAGGGCACACTATGGAGAGCATTCCAGTTCAGACAGAGGCCATGAGAAAGGCCAGGAAAGGTCCCATATCCAGCATGAAGGAACCTAAACTTGTGTAGGTGCCAACTGGCAGCTTTTGTCACTCACTACCCAGTTCTGGACTGTAGATTCAAGGTGGACTGGGGAGGGGATCTATGCCTAGGAGAAGCTTTCCTAGGAAAGGGGCAGTGAGGGACCCAAAACTATATACCAGTAAGAAGTAAATTCAGAAGCACGCAGCAGATGTGAGGCTTAGACCCCCAGGAACAGAATGGGGTCTCAGTTCCAGTTTCTATCCTAGCCTGAAGCCTGCAAAAAAACAAAACAAAACAAAAAACCAGGGCAAAAATCCCAGAACAAAAGGAAAACTATAATTATGTCACTCAGAACCAGTAGAGCTTTCTGTCTAGCTAAAAGGGGCTGAGTCCAACAGCAGTCTGGTGAAATGCCAAAAAGGAACTCCTCTAGGTCTACTGCTCAGACCCAAACCTGGGTCAGGAGTTTGCAGAGGTCAAACTAGAGAAAGCATTATCTGATCATTATCAGATTTTGCCCTGGATCAGATCACCCTGGGAGCACTGAAAGCCTACAGGTCTCCAGGCTGAACTAGCCCTAGGAGCCTAGAATAACACGATACTCCATACCCCAAGAAAGCAGCAGTAGGATCAGCCCAGACATTCCCTCCAGGGGTGCACAGAGCCTAGCCTTGACAAAATGCAAAGTCAGAAAGTAATCTGGAAGAATGAACAAATGGAAAAGAATTCCACCATAAAAAGTTGTTATGGTTAGAAGGACACTCAAGATACAAAACCAGAAGAAAAGAATAACTTCAGAACATCTACAAGTAAAGCCTCACAGAAAAACACAGCTTGGGCACAAATTCAATTAAAAATTCCTGGAAAATATAAAACAAGTGTTTAAGAAAAAAGAGCAAAAATGTTATTAAAAAAAATGAGCTCACTAGAGGAAAAGAAATAGGAGCTATGGAAAAAAAAAAAAGATTGGAAAAGTAATTAACAGTGTGGCACCAGATGTACAAAACCTGGCCCAAGTAACAAAATCCCTGAAAATTAGAATGGGCCAAATAGAAGTTAATTACTATATGAGACAACAAGAAATAGTAAACAAAGTCAAAAGACGAAAAAGATAGAAGAAAATGTAAGGTACTTCATAACAAAAAGGATTGAGGAGAGAAAATTTAAGAACCATTATACTACCTGAAAAAAAAAGCCTAGCCATCATATTAAAAGAGTGCATAAAAAAAACTATCTAGATCTATTAGAAGTAGAAATAATAGAAAATAGAAAAGAATCTATTAGTTAGCTCCTGAAACTCCAAAATGAAAATTCCCAGGAACATGGAAGAGTTTAGTCCTAGAGAAAACAAATTCTAAAATAACGTACAAAAATATTTATAGCTTTTCTTGAGGTAGCAAACAATGGGAAACTGAAGGAGTGCCCATCGAGTGAAGAATGGCTAAATAAATTATGATATATAAATATGATAGAATATTATTGTGCTGTAAGAAATAATAAAGGGGATGGTTTCAGAGAAACCTAGGAAGAGCTGTATGAACTGATACAGAATGAAATGGGCAGAGCAAAGAGAACAAATTTCTTTTTTTAATTTTTTTTTGAGGGGGAAGGTAGGACAGTTGGGGTAAAGTGACTTGCCCAAGGTCACACAGCTAGGGTTTTTTTTTTTTGTGTGTGTGTATGTGTCTGTTAAGTGTCTGAGGCCATATTTGAACTTAGGTCCTCCTGATTCCAGGGCTGGTGCTCTATTCACTGTACCACCTAGCCACCCCCAAAAGAACAAATTTCTACAATAACAACAATACTATAAACAGCTTTGAAAGATTTAAGAACTCTGAGCAGCATAATGACTGAACATGATTCCACAGGTGCAAAGATGAAATATATTCCCAATCTCCTGATACAGAGGTGAAAGTAGGCGAGTATGGAATGAGGCATATTTTCTTTTTGCAGATGCAAAAATGTGTTTCCTCTGTCTATACATGATTGTAATAGGAGTTTTGTTTTTCTTTCTTTCTCATTTGGGAGGGTGAGGTTGGAAGGAAGGGAAGATGGATTTTAGCTTATTGAAAAAAATTTCATTAAAAAAAGTTCTTTCCTCGAATTTAGGGTTCTTTCTGCTATGTTGCACCTCCTCAAATAGCATTTTTCACCTCCCTAATATACTTCTCACATATTCTAGTCACTCAGGAATTGGGCTGGGTCACGTAGGAAGAATGAAAGACAACAGATCCAAAAGTGATGTACTGGGACCTTAAAATATGAAAATATAGGGGTGGCTAGGTGGCACAGTGAGTAAGAGTGCCGGCCCCAGAGTCGGGAGGACCTGGGATCGGTTCCAGCATCAGTTAACACTCACACAAAAAAACTGGCCATGTAACCTTGAGCCAGTTACTTAATCCCAATTGCTTTAAAAAAGAAAAAAGAAAATATATAGAAAAAGACCTCTCGAAAATCCCAGGTCTGTATTGATAGGGCACTCATCTGCATGTTTTCTCATGATACATCGGCAGTCTGACTGCAGTAATAAATGTCTGGGAGCCCATTCTCATGGTGTTCTTGGAGGGGTGGCCCTCATTCATTCCATCCCTCTCTTCTGCTCTCTTCTCATTTTTTTCCCCTCCCCTCTTACTAGGTCTAGTGTCCATTTTTAATCCTAGCTTCCGTTTAAAGAAAAACCTTCATTTACTTGTAAAGACCCAGGCAAAACATACTTAAGGAATTAAACTTGTATATTTGGCTGATTAAAATATAAATTATCATAAAAAAAGACCTCTCTGTAGGATAAGGCAACATGGATAAGAGTCCCAACTTTACCTGTATGACCCAGGACAAGTCAATTTGCTTCCTGGGGCCTTCATTTTCTCATCTCTAGAGTTGGGGGGTTGGATTAGAGGCTCTCTGGGGATCCTTCTAATTAGATCTATGATTTGCTAAAATACAAAAGAGTCTGTTTCATGTTGCTGTGTTGCATTGTGAGCTCCATGAAGACAGGGATTGTGTCATAGAGAAACTCTATACTACTTCCCCACTTCCTAGATACAGGGCTCTGAATGCAGAAAGTGCTTACTAAATGTTTGAATGACTGCACAAATGATACTTTGAAATTTCCCCCATGTCTAGCCCCAGTCCCCACCTCTTGGCATGGCTGGGCCCAGTGGGGGAAGCTGCCATGGTTACCCTACCCTGACTCACCCAGCGTCCAGCCCAGGCTCCCTTCCACAGGGGTGGTGCGCTCATCTATGTCATTGCCATACAGGCACAGACCTGCCTCCAGCCGCAGGCTGTCCCTGGCTGCCAGCCCTGCCAGCTTGACCTCCTTATTCTCTAGCAGCGCCTCTGCCAGGTGGACAGCCCTCTCTGCTGGCACCGAGATCTGCATGGAACACAGGTGATAGAGTTGTAGGAATGCAACTCATTTTTGCCCAAGAGAGTGACCACAGCCCCTAGGGTACAGCTATTCTAAAGTAGTTTGACACCATCCTAGCCCTGTTGAGAATCTGGGGAAAAGGAGAAGGTGTGCATAGCAGTACCTCAGGTTTTGGAGCCAGGAGGAACCTTGAAGAAGATTTAGTTCATCATTACTTTCAAGGGAGGGAACTTGCCCAAATTTCCACAGCTCGAAAACATCTGAGCTGAGATCAGAACCCGGTGGTCTGACTTGGAGCAAAATGCTCTTTCCACTGTGTCCTTATGTACCTCCACACCATCCTCCCCGGTGTAACCACAGCGCGTCACACGGCAGCCAGGGATTCCAAACACATCCATCATGGCACTGGTCATGAAGGTCAGCTTCCGAAGGTCATCCGACACCCCAGCCTGCAGCACCTGGGCCGCGGAGGGACCTGGCATGAAAAGCAAAGGGGTCAGAGCTCTGCCTGGCCATTGTTTGGAAACCACAACACTTGTTGTTCTGAGGTTTTGTGGAAGTATGGGGGGGAGAAGAGAGACTTAAAGGAGAGGCCTATTTCCTCCCTTCCTTTCACTGCTGAAGTCCCAGGCTAATATGGCAATGTTCAAAAGGAATATCTATCACGACAGAATATGCTGAAAGGCACTCACCTTGCAAGGCTATCAAGGCATTATCAATCACCTCCAGATTCACATCACAGCCAGCACTTTTCAGTTCTGATGCCTTGTTCTGAAAGCGAAGACAAAGGCTTTGGCTATGGGGCCCTTGTAAACATGGGCCCATGTTTGGTCCCATAGCCAAATAGTTCTCAATCCCTGTTTCTACTGCCCTCCACGACCCAGCTCCAGTAATAGTTGTTACCCCCCCCACCTCCCCCACCATCCCCTAGGAAACAGGTCATTCTCAGGGACTTACCAGCCATTGAATAATATTCCATACCTGCATGAGAGCCATGTCCTTTTCTCGGCACCCAGCATTGGACACCACGTACAGATACTTGTCAGATGTGTTTGTCACAATCAGGTCATCTATGATGCCACCTTCTTCATTGGTGAAAAGAGTCAGTGTCCCCTATCACCAAAACCAAGCACATCATTCTCTGGTCACCAGCCCTGGGCCTGAAGCCTGGACCAAAGGATCCAAAGACTACAAAGATCTAACCCCCCACAACACTACAGAGCAGAAACCATGATATATAAGATCACCCCAATGACTGGACATGCTCACCTTTTTTTTTTTTTTGCGGGGGAAGGTAGGGTCATTGGGGTTAAGTGACTTGCCCAAGGTCACATGGCTAGTTTTTTGTGTTAAGTGTATGAGGCCGGATTTGAACTCAGGTCCTCCTGACTCCAGGGCTGGTACTCTATTCACTGCACCACCTAGCCAACCTCATTTTTAAAAAATTTTTTTTCTCAATTATCAAGCACTTATTTTTTCCCTCCTTCTACCTATATTGCCCTCTTTCTATCACCTCCTGGGGGAAAAAATACAAAACCCTTGTAAGCAAATAAGCATGGTCAAGCAATACATGTTGGCCACACCCAAAAACCTGTTCCTCATTCTGCTTACTAGTCCATCAGTTCTGTTATGAGGTGGGCAGCATTCTTCTTCATCAGCCCTTTAGAATCAATGCTGCTCACTGCATTGATCAGTGTTCTTATGTTCTTAAGTCTTTCAGAATTGTTTGTTTTTTTACAATATTAATGTTATAGTATAAACTGTCCTCCTGTAGAGTGAACTAAGCAATAAAACCATGCTTATCTTTGATGGCTAACCAGAGGGCTTAACAAGGGTCTTCTCTGTAGGCAGGCAGACATCTTACAGAAGATGTGTCAAGATCAGGGCCAGGGCCTAGTCTGTGATTGGGGTATATACATCTGTGACTAGTAGGGGTTCAGGGAAAAATACAGATCATATAGAGCCTAACCTTCACTTCCTAACACTAATCCCTACATGTGGTGGTTAAATTCTCTTCAGCTGAATTTTCTAATGGCCTTGATCGTGCTTCTGCCCTCATTACAAGTAAGCCTTACTCAGAAGTATAGTATTACTATACCACTGAGATGGTCTACACGACATGGTATTCTTCCTGTCCTTTCTTCCACAAATACTTCAAGAACACTTCATTGGGTATGTCTGAATACTCCCCACTCCACCAACACAGACTGAAATCTTTTCACAATTTAGAAGATGGTCTTTGAGAGTTGACATGGCTTAATGTTACTCATAGCCAACCTGGTGAGGAGGCCCTCCAATTCAAGCAGGATTGTTACAGAACCACAAATACAGTGCACCAAGCCCATATACAAAACTCACTAAGACCTGCTATAGGTTGAACTCTTGTGAGAACTGAGAAGCCTAGACACATTACAATGAGGCATCAGAACAGCACTCTGGTGAGGGGGTTTACCACACATACACAGTTAATATGCTGCTGGTGCATCTGCTGGTGAAAATGGAATCTGGCAATGGGCCTATCCTCATGGCCTAGTCCAGTTGCAGCCCTAAGATAAAGCCTCAGTAGGGCCCACCAGTAATACAAATTTACCTGAGGCTAAGCCCCAAGTAGCAGTCCCTCTAGTGGCAATAGGAATATTGGTAAAGTAAGTCAGCAGGCATTTTTATGTAGGCAGGGCTAAGCTGAACCAATGGGGGTAGGAATGAGGGAGAAACTGCTGGGAGTTGACAGTAGAGGCCCTTACCTGGTTTGGCTTTAGTTCGGCAATGTCACTGACCACCAAGCTCTCCATCAACTTCACACGATCCTGACCAAATATCCTGGTCTTGAAAAAAGATTGAAAGGTAGTTTTAGGAGCATTGTGAAGATAGAATTGACAGGTCCTGGCAATTGACTGGATAAGAGTAAGGAGTTAAAGAAAGGGACTTGATTGACAGCCTCAGCCTGGATAGAGAGCCTGTATAACTGGGAAGGTGTCTGTGTCCTGGACAGTGATAGCAATGTTAGGAAATGGGAAGGACTTTGGGGAAAGATAATTAAGTTTAGTTTGGGACACATGAATTTAAGATGTCTATGCAACACCCAGTTTGATGTCAATGAGCAGTTGGAGATTCAAGATGGGAGGTAAAGGGAGAAGTTAGATTTGAGAATTATCTACATAGAGATAATTTAATTGATAGGCTCTTATGTTATAGCACAAACTGAGAAGGAAAAAGGGTCCAGGCAGACATGACCCAGATGAAGATCCAGCAAGGACAATAAGGAGTAGTTAGGTTGGTAGAAAAAGAGGTAGAAGAGAGTAATATTATTAAAAACCTAGAGAGAAAAGGGTGTCAAGGAGAAAAGGATGTTCAGCTGTGTTAGGAGCTGCAGAAAGATAAAAAAGGAGGACTAAAAAAAGGTCATTAGATTTCACAATTAATTAATCCTTGGTAACTTTGTAGAGAGCAGTTTCAGTTGCATGAGATCAGAAGCCAAAGTAGGGAGAGTTAGAAAGCCCAGCCTGAAACCAAATTCAGGATTTTGGAGAAAATGCTAAACCATTTGCCTACAATATATCCTCAGCTCTTCCCAGGTTAGCTTTGTCCTTACATTTCAAAAGCTTGATCAAAAATAAAACTACTTCTCCAAAGTCCTCCCACTAATTAACCCTGACAGTCCCTTAGCTTGGGAGGAGGGATACCAAGGGGCTGGCACTGTAGGAGACAAACGTTAAGGTCTCTTCTGGTTCTTAAACATCCAAGTCTAAATAGTGCCTCGCTGGCCTATTCAAGAGCCCACAGAAAATGGCCATGGCACTGAAACAGTCACAGCTGGCCTGCCGCGCTCCTTTCATCCTGAACTTCGGTCCAGGTCATTCACCTGCAGCATGTGGGAGACATCAAATAGGGAGCAATGTCTTCGGGTGTGCAGGTGGGACTCCAAGTGGCTGTCCCGGTACTGCACCGGAAGGCTCCAACCAGCAAAGGATACCATCTTACCACCATGGCTCTGATGGAAGTCAAACAGGGGTGTTTTCTTCAAGGGTTCCTGTCAGGGAGTGAAATCACTGGTCTGAGAAGCTGGCCTCTTCACATCTAGTCCCATACTGGGCAGGTAAGATAGAAATATAGCTTGACTCTCTTATCTGGGCCTCTTTTCATACACTCTCACTTTCTCCTGGGGTCTTCTTTCTTTACCTCTGATGGGACCCCATCTCCTCTGGGACCATTTCTTTTTCTTCCACTTTCCTTTTAAATGCCAACTAAAATCTCATCTTCCACAGGAAGCCTTTCCCAAGCCCTCTTAATTCTTTTTTTTTTTTTGGAGGGGGGGAGGGCAGGGCAATTAGGGTTAAGTAACTTGCCCAAAGTCACTAGTAAGTGTTAAGTATCTGAGGCCTGACCTGAACTCAGGACCTCCTGACTCCAGGGCCCATGCTCTATTCACTGCTACATATCCGCCCCAAGCCCTCTTAGTTCTTAGAGCCCTCCCTTCCTCATAATTATTTATCTTATATATAATTTGTTTGTTCTTACTGTCTCCCCCATTAGATTGTAAGCTCCTTGAGGACAGGGGCTGTTTTTTGCCTCTTTCTGTATTCCCTGACCTTAGGCACTGTTGCCAGGCATGTGTAGGTGCTTAATGTTTACTGACTTTTAAACCCCATTCTCCTCTTTCTTTCCCTCCTCTTCCCTTTCTGAAGACCTTCTCCAGGTTGGCTGATGTCCCCCCCCCCAAAGTCACCCTCCTTCCTACCTTTGGCCCTCCCCAAGTCAGTTCCTCTCCCTTTCCCTGCCCCATATAGACTTCTTTCCTAGGCCAAGCTCCCCTTCCCTGAGCTCCCCGTGTGGTACGTATAGACCCTTACCAACAATTCTCAGAGGCTCAGAAAATTGTAATAAAAGGAAAGGAATCTTTATTGTACTTCCTCGAGAAAGGTCACTCCCAGAGCACCTAAGATGGCGCTGACTGAGGAGTGGGCTGGCGTGTTCAGTAAAGCAAAATATATAGCTCCTGAAGGCAAGCCCCCCACCCTAGCCCCCTGTCCTCGTAGCCCATGGGTAGGCTTTGAGGTTCACAATCTATTCGAGGGATTTCTACCCCAGTAACAGTAAGAAGAAAGTCACACAATTGGGGAGGGGGCTTAAAGAACAGAATGCTCTGTACCCTCTGAAAGCTTGAGCCTGATGTCCCAAGATTTCCCAGAATGTGGGTTGGCAATTAACTCACATTAGCTGAGCTCGACAGTCATAGCACTCACACCAGTATTCCCAGAGGGGGCTTCACTGACTTTCACCTCCCTCACCTGTCCTTTCTCCCTTTTCTTGCCCGTAGATTCGCCCAGACCCCTCCCAGGGACTTCAGTTCCTCTCTCCCCTTGCCTGTTTAAAGACCTTCCCTAGAACCCCTACTCCTCCCGCCCCAACTCCCCCTCCCCTCCCTTGCCTGTAGATGATACCCAGGATGGCCTTCCACCCTTCCCCTTTCCTGAACCCTCTTGGGATCCCAGCTCCTGCTTCCCCTTCCCTACCTGTAGACCGTCCCAAGGGCCAACCCCGCTCTTCCTTCACCTTCCCTTTCGGAATCCCTCTCCAGGGTTCCCACCTCTCTCTCCCCAAGACCCCAATACTCATCTCCGCAAGGTTTCAGCACCACCACTCCCTTCTCTCGTTTGCAGCCTCCGTTCTCCTCGGAGCACCCCGCCCCCCAGGCTCCTGCCCTTCCACATTGTTTCGACCCTTAGGCCGCAGCTCCGGCAGACCCCCGTCCTACCTGCCCCGAACTAAGAGGCCGTTGGGCTGCTGCGGGGTGGCCGCTTCCCACCCCCGCCGCATGGAAGCAAAGAGGGTCAAAAAGTCGCCAAGCCGAACTCCTAACCCGCTGCATCTTCTAGCTGAAAAGCTGGGAGCAGACCCCTAGCCTGAGGCTCTGCTCTCTGACCGCGCAGGTGCTGGACCGCAGAGCAGCAGAGGACGGTGGGAGATGTAGTTCCATTTCCCCCTCCATTTGCCCTGAGAGGGGTCTTTAAGTTTCAGTTCCAGCCTAACTAAACACTTAATGGTATCAATCACTGCATGTTAGGACCAGGTTTGGATGCTGCCTCTGAAGTAAGGGCTTCCAGACCTTAGTAGATTCATTAACCATCATTGTATTTGTATACGTTGGGGAGCATGTTTCCTTACAGTAGATAAAACCATAGATAACCACCCATGAAGGGTACTTTCCTAAAGAATTAAAAAAAATTCTTTTAAGATAATCGGAAAAACAAAAACCAGTCACTTGGACTTTCTGAGAAATAGGAAGACAGTAGAATGTGGCCTATATTGTGGGAAAAGCAATATATTTGGAATCAAAAGATCTGAGTTTAAAAACCATATCTGCTTCTTACTGTGTGACTATCAGCAAATCATTTAACCTCTCTGAAATTGTTTCCTCATCTTTAATATTACTCAGACTGCAGAACTTAGGAGGCCTAACTGCTTGGAGATAAGGACCAGAATCAGGGTATCCTAGCAGCAGTCTGAAATCTTTCTCTCGCCCCCCCCCTTTTCCCTATGGAAGGAGTGGGTTTGCTTATCCTTGTAAGCTTAAGATACAACATTTATCAATTTTATTAAGAAATTTGTCAACTCATCCAAGTATACACAATAGGAATGGTCTGGTCACCCCAACTGCATTTCAATCATCTCTTTGGTTTCCATATCTGAAAATAAACTAAACCTGTCCCTGACTTCCAGGGGAATGCTTGGGTCACTGCACTGAGCAAACAAGCCTGTGTGGAATGTAAAGGAACTTAGCTTTTTGAAGAGCTCAAGCTGTACTTTTGATTGTGGTCAGAAAGGACATCAGGGGGAAAATAGTTAAACTTTAATTCAAAAAGGGGAGTATTAGCCAAAGCAAATAACCCTTTAGCTGCTAAGCCAGCAGAAACTTCCAATTTTTAAAAAATTCACTTGTACCTATCAATCTAGTCCTTACCCCACTACCTAAGTAGGAGCTGCACAACCAAAATTCTGCAGTAGGAAAGAGAACCCAAGATCTCGCAGGTTTCTGCTGTCTACCTGCACATAGCGGCCCAAGTTTTCTTGGTAGGAATGCTTTTCTGGTGTTAGCACCTGTTCTGTACTTAGTCCCTGACCTCAACAGACTAATTTATGTCTTGCCAAGTACTAAAGTGTTATTAGTAATAAACTTTTCTGGGCACCAGAACAAATGGGATAATACATTATTATTATTTTTTTAATCACAGTAGGGGAGTTGGCCACCTATTGGAAGCAGTATACTAAAAAATGATCCCTTTTGAAGTACCAAGATAGCATGGCATAGAACTTTCAGGATTAGACAGTAGGTATAATGTCTGTTTGATTTAGCATAAACTCTGCATCTGCTGGGCTGTCAGACTGGGGAGGGGGGAAAAGAAGAGACAGAGAGAGAAGCAGAGAAAGGAGCAATCTAGCCCTAAGACAAGCCCCAATCTGTCCAGCTCCAGCTGTCTTAATTCCCCTCTCCTTCCTCCAATCTATGGTTTGCATATTCTGACTAGGAAAAGAGATGTTGCAGGAACTCAAGGTGCCAGAGAAGGATTCTAGTGAGTTCAGAGGATGAAATGGGGGTTCTTCTCCTGAGTGGAGCACTATGTCTACTGTGGACTATAATTTAGATAATGGCTACTACTTGGAGTTTTCCATGACTATGACAAACCCTGAAACTTGCAAAAACCAAGACATTTAGTTCAGATTTAGACATAGGTCAGATCCGGGGAAGAGGTAGAGAACCAGCTCAAACTATGTCTTTTTTATGTACCTACATATGTACATATTGTCTTCTCCGTTAGAATGTAAACTCTTTGAGGGCAGGGGCTTTGTCTTCTGTCTTTATATCCCTCTGTACCTAGCACAGTGTGGGGTACATAGGCTCCTAAAAAGACTTGCTTGATTGAAAGACCTTGTACTGCTGACAGGTATGTGGACAACAGTTAAACCGCAGGATGGAGTTATCCTAAGCCCAGATGAGCTCACAATCAGAAACAATAGGAAGCCAAAAGTTACCATTAAGGCAATACAGGCAGGACTGTAACTATCCAGGAGTGTTAGAGGAGCTAGAAGGAAAAACCATGTCAATACTATGCACATGTTGCTTCTAAAGAAATAACACTGGTGAGTTTTTATGATGAAGCTGAGGCAAGAGAGGAGGAAAAATTGCCATCTCAGAGTTCAGGCTGAAGCCAGGGGTGGGAGAGTTTCCACCCAGAGCTTACACTCAAGCTGTTTATCAATACCAAGAAGCCATGGAAGCCTCAACTTAGAAGCAGAGAGGAAAACGATACTCTGGGAGCAGACAAGGGACACTGGGCCTCTTGTTGGAGGATGGCCTTGGTCGTCAGCAGGAATAAAAAGTGATCGTCTCAGTCATGAACAAAGTCTGGAGGCTAAACAACCTTGAGGGTTCACGTGTAGGAGAGCAGGTTCAAGTCATAACAGCCATCCACCTGCAACACAAACAGAGCTAGTCAATCCTGGACACATAAGAGCCAGGAAGCTCAAAGCAGAGGCAGCTAGAGAACTCACATCAAAGCGGCCAATACGGGCTGTCGTGCGGTTGGCTCGGATCATCTCAGTCAGCATCCACATCTGCTGTACCTCTGAAGAGACCTTATCTGGGTCAGGGAGGGCTTGCTAAAAGAAATACAGCAATGACTTACTAGAAGAAAGGAGTAGGCAGCTAGAATTAAACCCCTCCTAGCTCTGCTGAGCTTCTACACAGTCATGAGTAATAATCACAACTTTTAAACAGATCTACAAGAAGCAGCTGGCAGTCCAGGAGGAAGCAACAGGTCTGAGAGGTGCCGGTGATGGGATGGAGCGGGGTGGGGCAATGAGTGATTCAGATGTGCCCAACACAGATGTACAGTCATTCCCATCCCAATACCAGAATAGCCACAGTCACTCCCTGCTGTCACTACCCTTTGGTCAGTGCCCTTCCTTTCACTGTGTTTCTTAGGTCCAACAAGGAGACAAGGTTTGCAGGAGTTAGGAGCAGGATCAGAGGGGCTTCAGAAAAAATGGGCATAGTATCCCCAGTCTAGTTTGGATGGCATGTCCACCACAGCCAGGTTCTTGCAGAGAGAGGCCCAGCACTGGGCCAACTCAATCTGACAAACTTGCACTGATAACATGGAAATAAAAAGCTTTGAGCTAGGTACAATGGGGGATGAGGGGGAGAGGGACAGGGAGAAACCAGAAATATAAACTAAAGGTGAACTTACCTGAAGGAGGAGAGCTGGCTGCTCATAGGGTGCTGGGTGGGAGAGCCACTTGGTGAAGGCTGATGAAGGGCTCTATTAGGTAAACCACCACCAAAGGAGATGGGGTTGGGGGAAGAAATGCAACGTGTTCAGAAAGGAACTTGTCCTCTTTCACTCCCATGCTCCTAAATTTCCCTTTTTCTACAGAGGGTACCATTACCCAACTTCACAAGCTCAGAGTCGTCCTCACCTCCTCACATCCATCCAATCAGTTGCCAAATCTCATCACTTCTACCCTCATGACACCTCTCAAATCCATCCCCTTTCTTCCACTTACACAGTCATGTTCCACTTACCCCAGGTCAGGCCCTCACGCTTTTGACCTGGACCACTGCAATAGCTTCCTCATTGGTCTCCCTACCTCAACTCTTTTCCCTCACTAATCTGTCCTCCATAAAGTTTACCAAAGTGATCTTCCTTTTAATGTGCAGGTCTGATGTCTCTCCCCTCAATAAGTTCAAGTGGTTCCCTATTACTTTTAGGATAAAATATATACTCCTCTGTCTGTTTGGCATTTATAACTCTTTACAGCCTGACACCAACCTACCTTTCCAGGCTTATTATATACAGTACTCCCTTTTAGGTGCTCCTTAGTTTAGCCAAACTGGTTCTCCTGCTACTACTCACAAAAGGCAGTCCATCTGGGCCTCACCTCTGCCTCCTAGAATTGCTAGCTTCTTTCAAAGATTAGCTCCAATGTCACCTTCTTAAAGATGTCCTCTGTTGCCAAGGGCTCCCCAGGGAGATCGCCTCATCTCTTATAAATGCTTAAGATGTTTATATGTTGCCTCTTCCAACAGAAGACAAGCTCCTTGAGGATAGGAATTGCTTCATTTGTGTCTTTGTATTGCCAGCTCTAAGCTCAGTGCCTGGCATGGAGAGGCCTAACTCTAAGATGCCAATCCTTCCTCATTCTCTAATTCAGCTTTATCATCATTCAATCCCCTCAAGGACTTAGAAATGTCAGGATAGGGTTCTGCAGTCCTGACGGCACACCAGAGGACTCACAAGACAAAGACCCTAAGAATCACACTGACTTTGGGATACAGTTCCACACACCAAATACCCTGCTTCCCACCAAATACTCTGAGGGTTGTCAGAGTATTCCCAGGATATCTGGTAAACAATTTGCAGCTTCAATTATAGCCAGGGAACCACGTCCCAGTCTACACAGTCCCTAGTCTGACTTGGTTGCTATCCCTCACATTCCTTTCATACACTCATGTTCTTTTGGCTTTGACCTTTCATGCCGCTGGTCTACCCCAAAGATATTCATTTTCACTATTAGGTTGTGTGTTTAGACTGTGTCACATATAAATGCAGTATCTTACCCAGTGCCTAACAAAGGGATCTGAACACAGGAGGAATTTAATAATAATTTGTTGAATGACTCTCAGGTCTTGATCCGGAGGTGAAAGTGTATACCCATAGCTATAAGGAGACTGGTCTTCAAGAACTGATCCTTTCAATACACCCCACCCCACCCCCCTGCCTTTTTCTGATGCTTATAGTTCCTTTGATGAGTTTAATGTGCAGGCTAGCACAAGCCTCAGAACAAACATTATCCAACTTATCTCACAGTCCTCCTCAATCAGGAAAAAGTCTCCCACCTGTGGTCCATGCTGAAAAAACTGCAATTCCTCCAAGGTGAAGTTGAGCCACAGTGGGGATGGCTGCCGAAGAATTAGGCGCAGCTCCAACACCTTGTCCATGTCACACAGCATCTGAACAAAGGCAGGCCCACCTCCATCACCAGCATGCCTCCCATGGGAACCCTCCCAGCTAGAGGAACCAGGGGAACTACCGCCCCCACCTGAGCTCACCCTTTGGGATGGGAGAGAACTCCCTCCTATCTAGGAGTGGAGATCCTGAGGACCTGGAACTAACTTTGTTCCAAGACCTTGGGGCTATAGCCCAGAAGGCCCTGCCACTTGTTCTGTCTACAAGGTCCAAGCCTTTTTGAGGCATGGCTAATAAATTTATGTAGCACCTACTGTATACCAGTCACCGTACATATAACGCTTTATAATTATTATTTCATTTGATCCTCACAGGAACCATGAAAAACAAGTATTATAACTAACCCCATTTTACAGTTGAGAAAACCGAAGCAGACAGGCATTGGGTGACTTGTCTAGGGCACACAGGTGGTATGCATCTGAGGCTAGATTTGAACCCAGGTCTTCATAAGACCAGGCCCAGCACTCTGTAGCCACTAGCTATCCTCTGTACCACCTAGCTGCTGGCTGGTTGTTGTCTTTCATTATTGAAGAAGAGCAAATTGACATCCCTATGTTGGATTCAAGTTACAGTGTGTCTGACAGAGACTGTTCAGACCAATACAAGCCTGGAATGCTCTACCACAAGTTGGGCACTTATAGTCCACACGAACATTTAGATGTCTCTAAATTTGCACAGATCACATATCTTGAGCTGCTGCAATTCTGTTTTGTTCATAGTGCCCAGCACCTTCTTTGATGTGGGCACACCATGCTGGGCAATCCTTTGCCAGCGTCTCCCATGTCACACAATCAATTCCAAAATTCTTCAGAGAGCTGCCTATATAAACATGAACTATTATAATCCCTTGGGCCAAATATTTTCTACTTGAATATCTATTTTCTTAGTCCATAAAGCATCTAAAAAGTGATTAGGCACCATAGAAATCTAACTCCAAGCCGTGGATTGGTCCTGCCTTTTTTTTTTTTTTTTAAAGCAATCGGGGTTAAGTAACTTGCTCAAGGTTACACAGCCAGTTATTTCTGGGTGTGGTGCTGAGTATCTGAGGCCAGATTTGATCCAGGTCATCCCGACACTGGAGCTGGTGCTCTTACTTGCTGAGCCACCTGGCCGCCCCTAAGCAATTGGGGTTAAGTAACTTGCTCATGGTTACACAGCCAGGTGTTTCTGGGTGGGTGCTAAGTGTCTGAGCCCGGGATTCGATCTCCAGGTCTTCTCAACACTGGAGCCGGTGCTCTTACTTGCTGTGCTACCTGGCCGCCCCTAGGTCCTGCCTTTTTGGAAAGCAATTTGGAATTATATCAAAAAAACAAGCGAACACTAAACTGTACAGACCTTTAAACCTAGTGATACTAGTTTGTATACCAAAGAGTTAAGGGATAGAGAAAAAGGACCTACATGTAAAAAAAGGGATTCCAGAGGATCAATGATATACATGCTTCCCACCTCTTGACAGAGGGATGATGGAATAGAGGTGAAGAATGAGACAAACATTTTTGGAGATGGCCAATTTGTAGATTTGTTTTGCTTGACTATGCTTATTGGTTACAATGGAGGTTTCTATTTTTGTTCTGGAAAGTGGAGAATTGTGGGAAGGTGAAATGATAGTCATACAATTAAAGAATGATCAAGGTTTCAAAAAAATTCTCAGAGCAGAACAGAAGAAGGTTCAGAGGAAACACAAGTGGGACAATTTTGGAACTAATATCCTGAATTCTGTATGTAAATTCTATCCATAAAAAGCAACAAGTTTTATATAATGGAGATTTTCATTTCCATGTACAATCTTCTTCTGTTCTTTGTATGTAGAAATGCTCATATTTGGGGGCATTTATCAAGTGTAAAATAACCAAATGATGCTGTAACCCTCATTTTTTAAAGAAATAAATCTAACCTCTGGGTTTTCTTAGACCTTCACATTCCCTTAAGTAAAGTATTTTACTCGCTAAAAGCGAACTTGGCAGAACAAAAAGTCAGGTCTCTTCATCCCAAAGTCCACTCTTCACCTTAACTCCAAGACAGAGAGAGTTCTCACTGACCTGATGCTTATACAGGGAAACGTAGTCCTGGGCTCCTTCCTCATTGTGTGGATTGGGCATTAAACAGTAGTCTCGTAAACAGGTAATCCATTTGTTGGATGACTGGTTTGGGGAACCAACCTGGCGCACACGGATACTCAAGAAGGCTGTGTAATAATTCTTAAAGGTGATCTCCTGTAACTGAAACACACACAAGGACCCCAGCTATGGCTGGCTCTATTTTGGAAGAAACAAAATCAGGTCAGATCTACAAAATTTTTCACTCTACACTCCAATGACAAATACAGTAGACAGAATCAGGACAAGGCTTTGTGTATCCAGGTAAGCTTTAAAAGCCCTTACATTCATGGATAAGTCTGGGTGTTCAAGGAAAATTTTAAGCTTTCACAATAATATTCAACTTGACTTCTTGGATATTTCAATGGATCTGAGATCCCAACCGTGTGGATTCTCTTTCCAATGACATACATCTCAACCTCGCCAAGCCTTCTCATCCTGTGTAACTCTTATCCATGTCCTCCTATAAAATGCACTCAATAGGGGTCTTCCTCTAGATTTCTTATTGTTACATGATACCAATGAAGTACACAGATTTCATTAGTTACCTCTTGATCCAATTACATGACTTGCCCACATCCTTTTCCTGTCATATCTCTGATATCCCATTTGCCACTTCTTCTATGAAATTCTTCATTGGCAATTTGTTACAGCCTACCATGTGGCATTATGTGCCTCTCCATTGTTCTTTCATTCTTTCTAAACTGTGGTGTGCCATGACTCAAGAGCCACACAGCTTCACCAGAACATTATTGATGTTAAAAAGATGGGCCTTTCGAGAGATTAATAAAATCGAAATTGAGAAAACTATTGAACTAATAAATAAAACCAAGAGCTGGTTTTATGAAAAAACCAACAAAATTGATAGACCCTTAGTCAATATGATAAAAAAAAAAAGAAAGAAAACCAAATTATGAGTATCAAAAATGAAAAGGGTGAATCTACCTCCAATGAAGAGGAAATCAAAACAATAATTAGGAATTATTTTTCCCAATTGTATGCACATAAATTTGACAATCTTTGGGAAATGGATGAATATTTAGAAACATACAAATTGCCCAGATTAACTGAAGAGGAAGTAAATTACTTAAATAATCCCATCTCAGAAAAAGAAATTGAACAAGCCATCAGTCACCTCCCTAGGAAAAAATCTCCAGGGCCAGATGGATTCACTAGTGAATTCTATCAAACATTTAAAGAACAATTGATTCCAATACTCTACAAATTATTTGGGAAAATTAGTGAAGGAGTCCTACCAAATTCTTTTTATGACACAAATATGGTACTATGATAGTAATGGCAACTAAAGATTCCCCTGTATTGGCTTGGTTTTCAAATTGATTGTGTTAAAACCCAGAGCTTGTTAATCCCACCTGTGGGATGGACTTTTTGATGTGAAAAGAAAGTCCTGAACTGGGAGGAGCTGGTGACGTAGATTTGGAGAGACAAGAGCGAGGCGGAAGATCTTTTTTGGAAGCAGCACCTCGTGGACAGAGAGAGACTAAGGGAATTGCTGGTGGCCGCTTTGAATTGCCCTGGACTTTTGAGACCTGCCCCCTGAGCTGCCAAGGACTGAGGAGACATGGCTGTTTTGCTGGTACTTTGTCTGTCTGTTTTGATGTTATTTTGCCAGATTTGTCCACTGGTGAAAGACAGTCCTTTTGTTGAAGAAGTCCTGGAACCTGGCTGTTCGCTAAGAAGCCCTGAGACTGTCCTGCAGACAGAGAGTGAATACTGTCCACTGGTGAGGGACAGTGCTGTTGTTGCAGGGGTCTGGAGACTGTCCTGCAGACAGAATGAATACTGTCCACTGGTGAAGGACAGTGCTGTTGTTGCAGGGGTCTGGAGACCTTTCTGTTGGTTCGGAAGCCCTGAAGAAGGATTTTCTTGTTGTATGTTTACAGAAATCCTGGGAGAGGGCTTTGCTAATGTGTTCAGGGGTTCTAGGACTGTTCTACAGACAGAGGATGAATTCATGAAGGGACTGGCAATGTATCTTATGGCCTTGCTAAGCCTTGTCTCCCCAGGAACTAAGATTGCTGAGAACTTGCCTCGTGTCAAGATGAAGAAAAGAGCTCCATTTGGGTATTAAGTGCTGTGTTTAAACTTGATGTAACTCTGGGGTAGATTCAATTGTGATCCAGGGGTGGGGAACTTTTGACCTTTTTGTGTTCTGTGGTTGAACAAATGAATGTAGTTTACTTATGTTTGGAAACTAATCTCCATTTGAGAAGAGGGGCTTTGTGGTGGACTTAATTAAGGTATAGCCTAGGGGTGGAGAAGTATTTAGAACAGAGACTTTGTAATTGATTGAATGATTGGAAGGTCCTAGGGTGGGGTAGTCCTTGGAGATTATTTAATCACTTAGTAAATGCTGTATTTTGGAATGATATCATGTTTTAATCTTCTCTGTTCTTGGTTGGTCACTGAATAAAATGGAGAGCACCTATGCTGGTATTCTGAACCTTGGGAAGTTGCCTTTCCTTGGCATTACATTACAGGTACTGATACCTAAATCAGGAAGAGATAAAACAGAGAAAGAAAATTATAGACCAATCTCCCTCATGAATATAGATGCAAAAATTCTAAATAAAATACTAGCCAAAAGACTACAGCAACTTATCTCAAGAATAATACACTTTGATCAGGTAGGATTTATTCCAGGAATGCAAGGATGGTTTAATATTAGGAAAACCATCAGTATAATTGAGCATATCAACAAGAAAACTAGCAGAAACCACATGATCATCTCAATAGATGCAGAAAAGGCTTTTGACAAAATACAACATCCATTCCTATTAAAAACATTAGAAAGTATAGGAATAAATGGAGCCTTCCTTAAAATAATAGGTAGCATCTATTTAAAGCCATCAGCAAGTATTATATGCAATGGGGAGAAGCTGGAAGCATTTCCCATAAGATCAGGGGTGAAACAAGGGTGTCCACTATCACCCCTCTTATTCAATCTGGTACTAGAAATGTTAGCAGTAGCAATTAGAGAAGAAAAAGAAATCAAAGGAATCAAGTTAGGCAAAGAAGAGACCAAGCTATCACTCTTTGCAGATGATATGATGATATACTTAGAGAATCCTAGAGAATCAAGTAAAAAACTGCTTGAGACAATAAATAAATTTGGCAAAGTTGCAGGATATAAAATAAACCCACATAAATCCTTGGCATTCCTATATATTTCCAATGAAACTCAACAGCAAGAAGTAGAAAGAGAAATCCCATTTAAAGTTACTGTAGACATTATAAAATATTTGGGAATCTACCTGCCAAAACAAACCCAGGACCTGTATGATCATAACTACAAAACACTTTTCACACAAATAAAGTCAGATCTAACTAATTGGAAAAATATCAATTGCTCATGGCTGGGTCGAGCTAATATAATAAAAATGACAATTTTACCTAAATTAAATTCTATATTTAGTGCCATGCCAATTAATTTACCAAAAAACTACTTTATAGAGTTAGAAAAAATAGTAACAAAATTCATCTGGAAGAATAAACGGTCCAGAATATCAAGGGAATTAATGAAAAAAAATGCTAGGGAAGGTGGACTAGCTTTACCAGATTTCAATCTGTACTATAAAGCAGCAGTCATCAAAACTACTTGGTACTGGCTTAGGAATAGAGGAGTGGATCAATGGAATAGATTAGGCACACGAGATTCAGAAGTCAACGACTACAGTAATGTATTGTTTGATAAACCCCCAGACCCTGGTTTTGGGGATAAGAACTCACTATTTGACAAAAACTGCTGGGAAAACTGGAATATAGTATGGCAGAAACTGGACATAGACCATTATCTAACACCATATACCAAAATCAAGTCTAAATGGGTTCATGATCTAGGTATAAAGGTTGATACTGTAAGCAGTCTGCTAAAACAAGGAATAGTTTACCTATCAGACTTGTGGAGAGGGAATGACTTTGTGATGAAACAGGAATTAGAGAACATTATAAAATGTAAAATGGATAATTTTGACTACATGAAATTGAAAAGTTTCTGTACAAATAAAGCCAATGTAACCAAGATTAGGAGGGAGGTGGGAAATTGGGAAAGAATCTTTACAACCTATGTCTCTGACAAAGGACTCATCTCTAAAATATACAGAGAACTGAGTCAAATTTATAAGAATACAAGTCATTCCCCAATTGATAAATGGTCAAAGGATATGAACAGGCAGTTTTCAGAGAAAGAAATTAAAGCTATCTATAAGCACATGAAGAAATGCTCTAATTCACTATTGATTAGAGAAATGCAAATCAAAACAACTCTGAGGTACCACATCTCACTAGTCAGATTGGCTAAGATGACAAAACAGGAAAATGACAAATGCTGGAGAGGATGTGGGAAAACTGGAACACTAATGCATTGTTGGTGGAGTTGTGAACTGATCCAGCCTTTCTGGAAAGAAATCTGGAACTATGCCCAAAGGGCTATAAATACTTTCATACCCTTTGATCCAGCAATACCACTCCTAGGGTTATATCCCAAAGAGATCATAGAAATGGGAGAAAGACCCATATGTACAAAAATGTTTATAGCAGCTCTTTTTGTTGTGGCAAAGAATTGGAAATTAAGGGGGTGTCCATCAATTGGGGAATGGCTGAACAAGTTGTGGTATATGCATGTTATGGAATATTATTGCGCTATAAGAAATGGGGAGCAGGCGGTCTTCATATTTACCTGGAGAAGCTTAAAAGAACTGATGCTGAGTGAGAAGAGTAGAACCAGGAGGAATTTGTACACAATTACGGACACAACATATGTGTGATGACCAACTTTGATAGACTGGACTCTTCTTAACAATGCAGGGATATAAGTCAATCCCAAAAGACGCATGATGGAGAGAAAAACGTGCATCCAGAGAAAGAACTAAATTTATATCCAGGTGGAAGCAAAATACCTGATCTTTTTCGTTCTCTTATTTGATTTTATGTCCTCTTTACCATTTTTCATTCCAGCTGGTATAATCCATCCTTATAACCTGACCATTGTATAATGTGAAAGTATTTACAGATCCTATACTTGATTATAAGACGCCATGGGGGGGGGGAAGGGAAGGAGGGGGACAAAATGTGAAATTCAAGGAATTGTGGAATTGAATCCTGTAAACTAAAAGGAAACAAATTAATAAATTAAAAATTGAATTAAAAAAAAAAGATGGGCCTTTGTTTCAGGGAATAGCTTGGGGTCATTAAAAGAACTTCATAATTTTTCAAAAACAATCCAGCCCACTCTCTTCCTTCTCTTCAGTTCTGGGCCCCAGTCCATTACCCATGCACAGTGTTTGTCCAAGTTATAAATACTAACAGGAGGAATTCTATAAATTTTCTATTCAATTGTCTATTATAATCTGGGTAGTCCCTCTTCCATTTGGACCCTGAATTGGGGAGCCTGCATAAAGTGACAAATGTCTCTCTGTTTTAAGCCCCTTTTAATATTAATAATCAGATGGCCGTCAAGCAAAGTCACCTCAAATGAGCTACCTTTCAAGCAATCTTCTGCCATTTTGACATGTGCATAGGAGTTGTTAGAGTGAAGACTTAAAGAGTCTGAGTTCTAATATACCATAGCCAAAGGACAATCAAGAAATGCTCAAAGTGGGTGTAAACAGGCTTCAACAAATTACCAAAGAAATGTGCAGAAGAGTAGCATCCCTCAATTGATGAATAACAAGAAAAAAAAAGCGGTAGGCTAGTCACATAAGAGTTAACCAATGGGGGCGGCTGGGTGTCACAGTGAATAGAGCACTGGCCCTGGAGTCAGGACAACCTGAGTTCAGATCCGGCCTCAGACACTTAACACAAAAACTAGCTGTGTGACCTTGGGCAAGTCACTTAATCCCAATTGCTCTCCAAAAAGCAAAAAGCAAAAAAAAAAAAAGTTAACCAATGGAAAGCGCTGGACTCCAAGGCATAAAGACTTCCTAGAGGAAGGTTGGAAGATGTAGATTCGAATTCAACTTTTGACACTCATCAGCTATTGCAGCTCTAGACAATTCACTTAATCTTTCCAACCCTTAATTTCCTCTATTGCAAATGAAAGTAATAATGCCCGTAGTATATCTCCCTTACAGGTTGTAAGGCTCAAATGAGATACCTGTTATGCATTCTGTAAACTTTAGAGCACTACATAAATGTGAGTTATTATTGTCATTTTTAGTGGCTTTTAGTATTAATCAACACAAATATCGAGAGAACTAGAGGAAAAGCTTTTGGTGGACCCCTTTCTGGGAATTTAAAAAGGACATCGGATAAGAGTAGAACAGGAGGGGTCAAAGCACCCACGTCCAGGAGAACACAGATCCCCCAATGTATTGGGGGCTGTAGGAATTTTATTATCTAACTCCCAGAACCATTGTGAGCAAAGAGAAATTGAAAAGGGGGTGGGGGGGAGTTGTTATCATCATCTTCGTCACGCACTCGGCTGGGCGGGGACCTCACACGTCATCCGGTCCGACTGTCTCATTCTAGGGAAACTGAGGCCCAGAGGTGGGAGGGGGCTTGCTCCGGGATCCGGGCTTCCGTCCCCACCCTTGGCACCGTACAGGCCGCTCGGGGACAAGCTGAGGGCCATCCCGTGGAGCTGCAGAGCCGGCCCAGCCCGAAGCGCTGGCCTTCCTCCTCAGCCCCGCCCCATCCCGGCTCCGGCCCAGCCCCTCGGGCCGGCGCTCACCTCAAAGGGCCCGGCCGTGGGGAAGGTGACGTCGATGACCAGGACGCCGGGCCGGCCCTGAACCGTCCGCACATCGCCCACCTGCAGCGCCACAGCCCCCTTGATGTGACAGGGCACCTGCACCCGGGACATGGCGCCGGTGACTGCTGTTTAGAAGTCTACTGCGGTCCGAGAATCCCAGGTCGGGAAAACTACACCTCCCAGCAGACCCTTCAGCCTGACAGCAAGTTGTCCTATCAGCATTCAGGAGCGTCCGAGCCCAGACCGGAAAAGCCTCCGGAAGCTCCCCTTCAACCAATCACCGGCCCTCTCCTAACCTCATAGCCCCGCCCCTAGCTAGAATCTCAGAGTCGGGCGGGGCAGAGCTGGCCGAGATTCTTAACCGCACCAGATCAACCGTCTGGTACTACCAACGGTCGTCCTTTTTCGGCCCCCCTTACGTCTCCCCTCCTCCCCCCTCTCCTCGCAGAGCCCTGATCCTGGGGGAGGGAGGAAGTCGTGGTCGTACTACCATTGCAGTAAATGGAATTTGCGGGAGCTGTTGAGACAGGGTCCCTGTCCTAGTGCACGGTATGAGTGGGACCAGACACTATACACCAAAGACATTGATACACACTAGATGTGTACTGTCGCTAGGTGGCGTAGTGAGCGAGCGCTATTCACAAAGAGTTCAAAAGCTGCCCCAGACGCTTCTCCAGACTCTTCCCCAGGACGAGTCACTTAACTCCACGGTGCCTCAATTATCATGTTAAAAGTGGAGATAATAATAATAATAACAGCATATATTTGTCAGGTTCATTATGTAGATTAAATGAGACAGCACATGTAAAAACTTTGCAAAGTTAATATAAATAAAACATAATATATAAAATAATGTAAAGATATAATATGATAAAGATAAATAAAAGTGTTAATTCTAGCTACTATTGTTAGAAAGAGACAAGATAATGCACTCTGGGCACAAAGGGGAGTTGTTGCAAGGATTCTTTTTTTTTACTATTAACGACGTACTCTTAATCCATGCCAGTTTTGTTCTTCTGTTCTTTTTCTACTGACCTCACTTTGTATCACAAAATCATTTATTTCAATCAGTCAATAAAAATTTAACTAGTGCCTTCTATGTTCTAGGCCCTTTGCTGAGTACTAGGGATAAGAAAAGAGGCAAAGGATAGTCCCTGTCCTCAAGGAGCTCACAATTTTAAGCTAGGAGAGACCTTTTAGAAGTCATCCTCATTTTATATATGAGGAAACTGATGCCCAAGAGAAGAAAAATTATTTATATAGCAGATGACAGAACTGAGACGTGAACAGAGCTACATCTGAATATAAATACAATACTGTTCCCTGTCCCCTGCCCTACTCTCCACTGCTTCAAAGAACCATTCTTCCTTCAAAAAAAATCTGGGTTTCTTTATATTTGTCCTGTTGATGACGCAGTAATAGCCCATTCTATGGACAGATCACAATTTTTTTGGCCATTCCCAAATCTTTGGATGTATAGTTTCCTGTTTACCACTAGTACAGTTATAACCGCTTAATATTTTGGTACACATCAATCTTTTTTTTCCTTTTAATAAAAGATAAAGTCATTATATTTTAATAAAAGATAAAGTTTATCCTTAGGATAAAGCCCCAACAGCAGGTTCATAGCTACTTAATTCTCCTGGGCCGAG
Organism: Petaurus breviceps papuanus; assembly: GCF_028583685.1. NCBI lineage: Eukaryota > Metazoa > Chordata > Mammalia > Diprotodontia > Petauridae > Petaurus > Petaurus breviceps. The sequence continues at coordinate 10,784,312 of NW_027185896.1, read as the reverse complement.
ATTATGACACTCTTAACCTAATGGTATGGTATTCTTAGGATAATACTGAATATTTTATTTTTTCTTTGCCCCCTCAGTTTTGCTTGCTTCATCTTTGTTATTGCCCTGCCTACAATGAGATTAGTGGAGTCGAAGATTTGTTTTCCCAAGCCAATTTGACATTGTCAAATTGCTTTTCCCAAAAAGTTTGAAACAGCCTAATAGTTAAAAAGCGGCAGAGTGCCTGTTTCTCCATAGCAATGTTAATATTGAATTATATTGTTTTTTAGTTATTTTTGCCAATTTGGCAGGTATAAGATGTAATCTCAAAAGATATTTTGATTTCCATTTTTTGATCATTAAAGAGTTTGAACAATTTTTCAAGTGATTAGTAATAGTTTGTATGACCCCTCCAAAAAGTTCATGAGCTTTGATCTCCATCACAAAATGCATATCACTTTTGTATTATATTTGCATATACATTTATATTATGAATTATACATTTCTCTCAGTTTATTAAAGAATCTAAATACTAGATTTTTATATAGGTTTACTGTCAAGGAGAAAAATGATAGTGATAACATCTTGCACTTTTACATTTTCCTTTTTATTTTTTCATACTTTTTTCTTGTCAACATGTCTAGATGATTGCAAGAGCTTCCTAACCATTCTCTCTTTCCAAATTTCTCCTGTTTCTCCCAACTCACCTTTATACATCCTGCTTGAGTCCTCTATAGAGTCCAGAACTGGTCACATCTCTTCCCTGACCAAATACCTCTAGTGACTCCCTCTTCCCTATTCAACCTGCCATTCAAGGCTCACCACATTTTGGCCTCCACAAACCTTGACAACTTTAATTCCCATTCTGCTAATAAGATTACTAGTTGTTGATTCAATGACAATAAATGTATAGCTGAATTTAGATTCCTGATATTTGGCTTCCAATATTTGCTCACTACATGCATGACAACATAGAAACCCAGTGGTTCTGTCATGTCTCCTCACTTTCATCACACAGACCCCAAACTTTAGATTCATACGGCTTTTCTCTTTCACTCCTCCTCTGTCAAATCCAATCAAACACCATCCATACCTCCTCTACAAGTCTATCATTCATTCATCACTGCTTCTGCCCTGCTTGAGGCCCTGAAATCTGGCCTGGATTACTGTGATAACCTAACAATTGTTCTGTCTTCCTGACTGTAGCTTCTCCCCTTTCCAGTCCATCATTCACACAACTGCCAAAATATTGCACACATCTCATCCTATCATTCCTCCACTCTGAAATACCCGAGCTCCCTATTGTCTTAATGCAAACTATTTAGCCTGTCACCTCAGGCCACCCACATTCTGCCTCCTGCCTTATTCCACACTTCTTCTCCTGTATTCTCTGGACTGGACTCAAATCTATCATCCTGCCTGCTAGGTCTACATGCACTTTCATAAGCAATCCCATGTGCCTGGAGGACACTGTTACTACATCTCTTCCCCCTATCAGAGGCAGCTAGGTGGCACAGTGAATAGAACTTTGGCTGTGGAATCAGGAAGAGCTGATTTCAAATTTAGTCTCAGATACTTACTACAAAGCTATATGACCCTGAGCAAATCATATAACCTTTGTCTGCCTCAATTTCCTTACAGTTCCTACCTGTAAGGATAAAATGAGATATTTGTAAAATGATTTTTTTTAACCTTCAAGTACTACATAAATCTATTATTATTAAAATCCTTTCCTTCATTCAATTGAGGTCCAGTTTAGACCCCACCTCATCTTTCTCTAATGCCCCCAGCTGAAAGTGATCCTTCCCTCCTCAAATTTCCTTATAGTGTTTTTTGAGGCCATAGGGTTAAGTGACTTGCCCAGGGTCACACAGTAGGTAAGTATCTGAGGTTGGATTTGAATTCAGGTCCATCCTGACTGTAAGTTCAGTGTTTTATCTACTGCACTACCTAGCTGCCTATCCTTGCAGTCTTATATCTGATTGTTCCTTTGCCCATTTCACATTCTCCCTTTTAGCATAGTTATTTGTATAATATGGCATTTAACCCCTACCAGATAGTAATCTCCCTGAGGATCTCAGCTAAGTGTTTTTCCTCTTTTTATCTCCAATGTCTACACACAATAGGAAAGAAATGGATAGAATGTTGCACTTGGAGTCAGCAAGAGCTGCCCTTGAATCCTGCCTCAGACACTTACTAGCTATACAGCTCTCCTTGTCTTGTTGTGAGCCTCAAATGAAACAATATATTTAAAGTACTTTACAAACCCTAAAACCTGATAGGAAGGCTTACTATTATTATTATTATCTGAGAGCAGCTTTGCGGCAAAGTAGATAGAGGGCCTGGAGTCAGGAAGATTTATCTGTGTGACCCTAGGCAAATCACTTGCCCTGGTTTGCCTCAGTTTCCCCATCTGTAGAATGAGCTGGAGAAGGAAATAGCAAACCATTCCAGTTTCTCTGCCAAGAAAACCCCAAATGGGGTCACAAAGAGTCAGACACAACTGAAATGATTGAACAACAATAAATTATTTCATTGTTATTTGCCCAAGGTCATAGCAAAACTGGGATAAGAAACTAGGTCTCCAGACTCCAAATTCTGCCCTCTTTCCATCATATCACAGTTGCTGGATCTCCAACAGATGGCCCATTTAAGTAACAATGACTTTGTAACTCTTTGAAGAAAACACTGCATTAACTACACAGCTCTGGGTTAGCTGAAGGGGCAGGTTCTGCGTCCTGTGAATTACAGCCAGAGTCATTTCAGGTGTTTGACACAGTTTCCATTGGGATCAGTAAATTCTGTACCAGTCCATAGTTAGGCCCAAAGTAGCCAAATGTTGCCAGTGGGAATCTGGCACAGGAGTGAGAAAGAGATACTATCAACAGATATGACTAGGAGTTTGGGGTTAGGGGCTCCAGGGTTGAGGCTTGAATGCTTAGCTACCATGAGAGGTTCATTTTACCACCTCCTCACTGGGCTTCTTGGGTTCTTTAGTCAGTGTCCAGACTCCAGGAGAGATTTCAAAATCAATTCTTTATAAGTCATAACAATAACTTCTATTTGTACGGTGCTTTGGGGCAGCTAGGTGGTACCTGGAGTCAAGAGGATGTGAATTCAATGCTGGCCTCAGATACTTGCTAGCTGTGTAACCATGGGCAAGTCACTTAACTCCCATTGCCTCAAAAAAAATGTATAAAGAACTTTGACTCCACTCGCATTTTAGCCTCTCAACAACCCTGAGAGGTACTAGTGCAAGTACTAGGGAGAGGTATTTCCCCTTTTGTTGTTATTATTGGGAGTGTCCTTGGTTTTTGAAGAGGACCAATGACATCATGCAGTGAATGAATGTCTTGACTTGCCAGGGTGTTGGATTTAAGTGAGGCGGAGTTACACAACAGGCCTCCTCCCCTTTTACAGCTGTGGAAACTGATTCTTAGAAAGTAGAAATAATTGGCTAAAGATCATAGAGCTACTATGTAACAGAAGGATAGGAACTTCTGAGTCCAAGTCCAGGGAATTTATAGTATAAAAGTAACAATTATTTGTCTATGGCCATAACCTAAGCAATAGCAAAAAACAAACAAACAAAAAACCCCAATTGGAAACAATCTCATTCAATTCAATAAGAAAACAGAAGGACAGTTAGGTGGTGCAGTGGCTAGGATACAGCCTTGGAATCAGGAGGATGAAAGTTCAAATCCAACCTCAGATACTTATTAGCTGTGTGATCCTGGGAAAGTCACTTAACGCCAATTGCCTTAAAAAAAAAAAAAAAGGAAACAGAGCCTATCCACAAAGAGCTTCTACTCTTATTTTTTTTTAAGTTATATTATTGTTCTTTTCTCTTTTAATACCACTTTCATTACTTATTTATTACACACTCCCCTGAGCCCTCTCTTGCAATAAACAAGTACAATCAGAAAAGGCACATCAACACATTGACAGTGTTAGAAATGGATACCCCATTCTGCATCCATGGTTCACTACTTCTCTTGTGAGAAGCAGGAAGCATGCTTCACCCCCCAGGACCCTTTCCACTTCATCAGAGCTACCTTAAAAAATGCTTTAAATGCATTAGAAATCTGATGGTGAACCCTTCTATAAAGAAAAGAATTGCCCAATAATTTTTCTGTCTGAAGTAGGATGTAAAGATCCCAGGCCTAATGGAATGGACTGAGTTGGGAGAGTCCTCCTTCACTCTTAAGGTTTCAAGAAGAGGTTAAATGGGAATATTGTAGATAGAATTCCTAATTAAGTATAAAAGTTGATTTAGGGATTCTTAACCTAACTTGTTTTTAAAAATATTTTGACAATTGTATTTCCTTTGTTATCTTATGTATTTTATTTTGTACATTTAAAAGGATTATTATCCTGTGAAAGGGCCCACAGATTTCATTAGTCTACCAAAGAGGTCCGAGACACACAAAAAAAGTTAAGATGACCTCTGGTTTAGACCTCTGAAGTCCTTCCAGATGTGGGATTCTATGAGTAGGATGCAAGACGCATGGCCAGGTCGGTTCCCTGCTGTATTACTATGTGACCTTGGGCATACTCCCTCCTTGCTTTGGACCTCAATTTCCCCCTCTATGAATTGGGGAGGACTGGACTTTGAACTAGCGCCCAGCTTGGATGGGTTCTGATTCTATGAGCCTTCATGCTCATGTAGAAGACGTGGCACTCAATCTACCCTGTATTATTCTTATCTGGGTCCATACTGTTTCCCTCAGGAGACTGTAAATTCCTTGAGGTTGGGGCTATTTTTTTTTTCATTTTTATATCCCCAGACACTAGCATACTGTTTTGCTGTGCTCATACTATGTGATTAAACTTTTTTTAAAAATTGAGTTGAATACCATAGACACCTGTGCAAGGCAACTGTAGACTGGAAGGAAAAGTGCTGGATTTAGACTCAGAAGTCCTGGGTTCCAGTTCTGACTTGTCACTTACCAGCTGCTTGGTATAGCAGTCATGTGACAACTAAGTCCCTCAGCCTCTTATTACTTGCTCTCTCACTTTGGGATTTTAAATACCTGATCTGCCATTGTGAGGTTCAAATTAGATAATGTGTGCTGCAGTCCTTGAAAAACTATAGACCACTCTTCACCATAGCCATGGTGAACGACTAGAACAGAAAGAACAATGGCACCATCTGCTGTTGGAAGTCGGCATTACATGCCAACCCTTTCCAGTTGGAGGGCAGGCTGCTGACCTCACTGGGCCAGGAGAAACAGGTTTTGTGGCACCAGTTCTCAAAAAGAACAGACACATTTACCCCCATAATGCTAGAGAAATTCCTCCCTTGCCTTGTGGGGCCAGGCCTATTCTACCTGACTTTCCCTGAGTCGTTCCTAGGATGTTGACAAACTGGAGTAGGTCCTCCAGAGGGGGCCACCAGGATATAGTGGAAGGGAGATCATGCCTTAGAAAGATAAGATGAAGAAATGTAGATTTACAGATTTAGAGCTTGAAAGCACTGCCATTAGGTCAAAATTCCTCATTTTATGACTGAGGTACCTAAGGCAGAGCAAGGTTAGGTGACTTGCCCAGGGTCACACATCTAGCAAGTGTCTGAGACAAAACAGAGAAACAGAATCAGGGTTTTCCTCACTCCAAGCCCCACTTTGACACCAACTGCCTATGATGCCTGTTGTCTGACATTTGAAGGGTCGTCATGTATTGCATGCTTGGAATGAGCTTCCTCCTCATCTCCATCTCTTAGAACTCTTAACAAGGCTCAGCTCAGGATTTTCCCAATTCCTCCTCCAGTTGTTAGCATTGCCTACCCACAGAAATTATTTTATATTCATATATTTTGTATTTGAGGGCAACTAGGGATGGTGCCAGCCTAAAAATCAGGAAAACTAATCTTCCTGAGTTCAAATCTAGCCTCAGATACTAACTAGCAGAGTGACCCTGGGCAAGTCACTTAACCCTATTTGCCTCAGGTTCCTCATCCATAAAATGACTTAGGAAGGAAAAGGCAAGTTACTCTAGTATTTTTGCCAGGAAAACCCCAAAAGGGGTCATGAAGAGTTGGACACAACTGAAAAATTACTGAACTAAGCTTTGTATTTACTTCTCCTGCCCCAGCCCCCAAGTAGAATGTAAGCTTTTTGAGGGCAAGGACTCTTTCACTTTGGACTTTGTATCACATGCACCTAGCACATAGTAGGCATTTGTAAATGCTTCTGAAGTTGACTAGAATGTAGAAGAAGGGGGATTGAACTTGCTCTGCTTGGGTTCAGAGGGCCAGAAGAAATGGAGAGGAGTTCAACAGAATCTGGGTTCTTCATTTAAGGAAAAACTTCCCCAAAATGAAAACTGTCCAAAAGTGGAATGGACTAAGACATAAGGTAGTGAGTTCCCCATAACTGAATTTTTTCAAGAGAAGGATGACTTGTCAGTACATTATGCCAGGTTGGGGGGGGAATCCAGGGGGTTCCTACTCATATGTGGCTTGGGCTAGATACCTCCTGAGGTTCCTTCCCACTTTTGAGACTCACAATGATCCTATTCCTACTGGCTGGCCTCCTGGCCTAAAGGATTACTTATAGTAATAAAAGAAATGATAATTTGTCTATAGCTCTGGCACAGGTAAAAGTGAATAACTAGAAACAATCTCAATTCAACAACATACAAAAAGGATATTGGTTCTATCCTCAAAGAGCTTATATTCTTTCATCTTAAAATTTTCTTATTTTTCCTGATGCCCCTTGTTTTTATATCATGTCCATTTCTGAATATATTCCTCCTCCTCCTCCCCACCTGGTCAGTCATCCCTTATAACAAAGATTAAAAAAAAAAGAATGAAAGAGGTTCCACAAAATGAACCATCAACTATGTCTGATAATATAGGTAGTGTTCCATGACCACAGTCCCTCACCCCTGCAATAAAATAACTTATATTCTACTGGAGGATACAACATGTCTACAGGTAAGTAAACACAAGATTATTTGAGGAAGAAGAGAGGGCTAATATTTAGCAGCATGAAGAGGGGCTTCCATAGAAGGTGGCACATGGACAAAGCCTTAAACAAGATAAGGATTCTGAGCATTAAGTGAGAGCATTCCAGGTGTAATGGAATCAATTCAATCAATCACCCCACCCCACTCAAAGAAACTGACAAGATTGTATGCCTTCATACCTTTGTCAGGTGAGAATATATCTCAACTGAATTAGTCACAGATTAGAACAAGGTGTAAACAAGGGATGCACAGAAACCTGAATGTCTCCAGTTAAGGCATTTAAACAAAATTTCTCTTACCCTTTGGGGCTTGTATAAAACCAGGAAAAGCTAGTTTAGAATCAAGTATTTGAAGGTCTGGAAGCTTAATGGCAGAAGCCTCCAGTCATATTCCTGAGGTAATTGTCTGGGAGAAAGGAGAACACTTCAGCGTGAGCCCAAGTCTCCTCCCCTTCCCTCTTGACCAGAGGAGAGCTTTATGAATTTCGAAAGACCTGAGGATTTGGACTTTTTTGATGGGGCATCCTGGCAGTATCCCCAGGATAGTAATATATGACAACATTAGAAATTGAGGACAGACTGGATGTGATGAGGAAAAGTAGATGCAAGGATCAATAATAAGTCCAGCAGAAAAGTTATATCATAAATTTAAAAAATTGTGGTCTTTAGAAAAAGCATTTCCAAGACCTCCAAGTTACCCTTTGCCACATGTGCTCTCTAAGCTTAATTAAACCCTCTTTCCCCTAGAATTCTGTATGTGGGAGAGTGTGTCACAGACTTTTGGGTGGAATGTTTTGTACCAACTATTCTTGTCATATCACTTTAGTAAATGCCCTTTCTAAAAACTAAGTAAGTCTGGATGACTAATTGATATCAAATGATAATCATAGCGGAGAAAACACCAGTGGGGGCTCATGAGCTATAGCATTAGAAAACTGCCTCCCGACTTCTCATATGGTCCCTTAGGATTGTCCCTAGAGCTCCCAGGGGAGATATAATAGTTGATAATGTAAGTTAGGCTGGAGACCCAATTTGTTAGTTGGAATAGGGGTTGGGAGAGTAGCTCCAGAGGGTATATGTGCTATAGAAACTTGGGAAATATCTGGTAGGAGATGGTACATCTAATATGGGGAGTCGCTAATAGTCTAGTTTGGCTAGAACATAAAGTGCATGAAAGATAGTATTATGTAACAAAGTTGGAAAGGCAGTTTGGAGATAGATTTTAAAAGGGCTTTATTTTGGCCTTTAAAAAAGTATTTATACATTTGATTTTTGCCCAGCAGACATTTCCCAACAAATACCAAAGAAATTCCTATACAAAATATACTCCCGGGCAGAGCCAAGATGTCAGAGTAGCAGGAAGCATAGTAAACTCTTCCCTCTCCGTCATCCCTCCACTCCAAACTTCTCCAAAAAGATCTAGCATCAGACTGAGTCCTGATCTGGAAATCTAAGAAAGAGAAATTATTTTATCCTGCCCAGGTCAGCACAGGGAGACACACAGAGAGGTCTATGGACACTAGGGATAGGGTCTGGCCAGAAGCACATTACAAAGAGCATTCAAGTGCATGGAGAGGTTGTGTGCCGACAGGTGCCAACTGATAGCTTTGTCAGCTGTCCATCCTCAGTTCCAGGTCATAGATCCAGGGTGGATGGAGTAAGAAGAGGACCTGTCTGGGTGGAGTGGTGGGGCCGAAGGGGGCATTCCAAGATGAGGAGTGCTTTGGGGTCCTAGACTATGTACTAGCAAGGAGCAAGTTCATAGGTAAGCAGCAGTTGTGAGGCTCAGCTCCTGGGAGCAGAAGAAAGTTTCAGGTCTGGCTTTTAGCCTAGGTTGAAATCTGTAAAGGAATACAAGGGCAAGAATTCTAGATCAAAGAAAAGACTACAGTTCTGTAACTCAGAACCAGCAGGGCTGTCCAGTAGGCTGATAGTACATGAGGCCACCATCAACCTACTGAGACTCCAAACGTAGCAAGCCCACAGGTTTGTTGCTCAAACCCAGACTCAGGTCAGGAACTTGCAGAGCTCAGATGAGGGCAGTGATCAGACTTTGCCCTGGATTAGACCACTTTGAGCCTTATTTATCTAGTTCAACAGTTCTCAAAGTGTGGTCTGAGGACCCCAGAGGTCTCTGAGTATCTTTCAAGGGGTCTGAGAAGTCAAAACTATTTTCATAATAACATTTAAGATGTTATTTGCTAGCTAGGTGGCACAGGAGATAGAGAACTGGGCCTGGAGTCACAAAGAACTGAATTAAAATCTAGCCTCAGACATTTACTAGCTATGTTACCCTAGGCAAGTCACTTAACATCTTTTTGCCTCAGTTTCCTCATCTGTAAAGTACCTACCTTGAAAGGGTTATTGTGAGTATCAAATAAGATAACAATTGTAAAGTGCTTAGCATAGTAGCTGGCACATAGGAGACATTTTATAAATGTTAGCTCTTATTATTATTAATTAGCTAGGTGGTTCAGTGGATAGAGAACTGGGCCTGAAGTCTTGAAGACCTGAGTTCAGATCCAGCCTCAAACATGTACCCTAGGTAAGTCACTTAACCTGTTTGCCTCAGTTTCCTCATCTGTAAAACGAGGACAATTACAGCACCTACCTCAAAGGGTTGTTGTGAGTATCCATTGTAAAGTGTTTAGCACAGTGCTTGGCACATAGTGGATGCTATATAAATGCTTATACCTGGGGGTGGCTAGGTGGTACAGTGAATAGAGCACCGGCTCTGGAGTCAGGAGGACCTGAGTTCAAATTCTGCCTCATACACTTGACACTTACTATTTGTGTGACCTTGGGTAAGTCACTTAACCCTAATTGCCCTGCCTTCCCCCCTCCAAAAAAAAAAATTAGGAAAAAAAAGTGTTTAGATAATGCTTTAAGGTTGGCAAATCACTTTACAAATATTATCTCAAACATCCCTGGGAGACAGGTGCAATCATTATTCCTGTTTTACAAGTGAGAAAACTGACAGAGGTTAGGTGATTTGCTGAGGGTCTCCCAGCTAGTAAGTATCTGAGAACTGATTTGAACTCAGGTCTTCCCACCTTCAGCACCAGTATTCTATCTATGTGCTGATTTGAGCTGATTTGAGAATCTGTCTTGTCTTCTATTAAGCCAGACATTAAAGAGATTTGCAAAAATATTTTAAACATCAATACTCCTTGCTAGTTTTTTGTTTTGGAAAACTATTTTCCAGATAAATCTATAAATATGTATAAATAAATAATGTGATTTTTTTTCATGAAATATGTTTAACAAATAATGAGTTTGATATTTCAAATTAATTAATAAATATTTTTAAATGTATTCATTTTATTTTTTTAAGTTAGATATAACCCACATAAACAGTTCTTTAGGGTCTTCAATAATTTTTAAGAGTATAAAGGGATCATGAGTCCAAAAAGTCTGTGAAGTGGTGATCTCAACCCATTCCTTTTCCAGATGGGGAAACAGGCCCTGAGGGATTTCATAACTCACAGTCAGTATCTATAGATCTGGAAAGTGACAGAGTCACTGTTCAAAGGCAGGAATATCTTTTTAATGACATCCACTTATCTGATTTTTAGAAAACTCCCTTCCCCTCATTGGCATTTGCTCCCTAATCTCTCTATCCAGAGCCACAATGTCTCACAGTAAAAAGGGTTTAGAGGAGGAGTTAGAAGACCTGAGTTAGAGCCCTAGGGGTCTTCTGCTTATCACCTGTGGGACCTTGGGCAAGACTTTTAATCCCTGTTTTCCCTCAGCAAAATAAAAGAGAGGACCTCCATGACCTAAGTGATAACGTCTGTAAAGCAGTTCCTTGTAAATCTGAAAGTCCAATTAAGTGTGAGCTATTTATTAGAAGTGAGAGCTTGAAGGCGCTGAACCTGTGAAACTCATTGGAGTACAGTCCTGTGAATATAATCTCTAGTTCAAAGGGTATAAACAATCAAGCAACTTGGGGGGCTTTAAATACCAGACTGAGGAATTTGTATCGTACCCCAGAGGCAAGAGGGAGCTGCTGACCACTTGTGAGCAGGGGAGTGACATGGTCAGCTGTGCCTTAGGAAGATTATTTTGGCAGCTGTGTGGAAAGAAGGATACTGCAAACAGGAAGAGCAATGATGAGGTCATTACATTAGTCCAGGTGAGAGGTGAAGAGGCCATGAGAAGGGCCGTGGTCATATAAGTGGAGAGATGATGATGATGGATGGGAGAGATGGGGAGGTAGAATCAACAGGAGTTAGCAGCTGATTAGATATGGAGGATGGGGTGAGAGAGATGTCAAAGATGACTTAGAGGTTATAAATCTGGGGGAATGGGAGGATGTTGGTTCCCTTAACAAAAATAGAGGGGTTTTGGAGGAGGGGTAGGTTTAGCAGGGGTAGATAATGACTTCTATTTTGGACATAAGTTGAAGATATCTACAGGACATCCCTCGGATTGATTCCAAAGCTATTGCTTTTTTCTATTCTGGGACAACCACAGGCTAAGAATGTTCATTCTTCTTTGTCTGCCTGTAAAGCACTATACTTTTTTTTTTTAATTCAAAATTATTTTATTTTCAGACTTGCATTCTCTTCCTCCTACACCCCCACCTCCTCTCTGGTGAAAACAAGAAAAACAAAACCCCTGTTACAAACATGTATAGTCAAGCAAAGCAAATTCCTGCATTGGCCACATCCAAAAAGATATGTCTCAGTCTATACTCTGAGGCCATCACCTCCATATCAGGAAATAGGCAGCATGCTACATTATGGGCCCTCTGGAATTGTGGTTGGTCATTGTGCTGATCAGAGTTTGCAAGTCTTTCAAGGCTGTTTGTCTTTATGATATTTCTATTATTGCATAAATGGTTCTCCTGGTTCTGCTCACTTCATTCTGCATCAACTCATACAAATTTTCCCAGGTTTCTCTGAAGCCATTTCCTCCATCATTTCTTACAGAACAGTAGTGTTCCATCAGACTGCATAACATAACTTGTTTAGCCATTCCCTAGTTGATGGATATCCCTCAGTTTCCAATTCTTTGCCATTGTAAAAAGAGTTGCTATATTTTTGTACACACTGCTCCTTTTCCTCATTCTTTTATATCTTTAAGGATATAGACTAAGTAACACTAGCCCCGGGTAAAGGTATGCACAGTTTAATAACTTTGAGGGCATAATTCCAAATTGCTTTCAAGAATGACTGGACCAGTTCACAGATGCCACAAACTGTAGCATTTCTATAGTAGTTTAAGGTTTAATTAAGGTTTTAAATTAAATTAATTAAAAATTAACTAAATTAAAGTTTAAAGTACAAAGTACTTTACAAATGGTATCTCATTTGATTCTCACAACAATTCTGAGAGGTAGGTACTATTATTATCCTTATTTTATGGGTGAGGAAACTGAGGCAGATGTTAAATGACTTGCCCAGAATCACCAAGCTAGTAAGTATTTGAGGCTGAATTTGAACTCAGGTCTTCCTGACTTGAAGTTCATTATTCTATGCATTGTGCAATCTGTACTTTTACAAGTATTTTAAAAGTTATTATCAAATTTGTCTTCATTAATACAGAAAGTAGTCAGAGATAGTGGTCAAAGCAGGTGCTGATTGCTACTGCACGTTGGAGAAGTATAGTTGTTTCTGTTACTGTTATCACAATAATCAGAAACCCATATTTATCATTATCACTGTGGTGGTGTAACCCTGGGAGGTCATATAATCTTTTTGTGCCAGAAGAATGCTCTAATATGGTGAGTTACACAGCAGTAGCCCAATCTGCTTTGGTAGAAGGGGTTTCCTTTTGAAGAGATCTCCAAGCTGATAGAATAACAGGTCTGGACCTCCCCCTTCCCCCGCCCAATTATTATTATTACTAAGATACAAGGTGTGATGCAGGATGGCTACCGAATTTATTGCAAGGTCAATGTCTGGAAATGTCTACAATACAGGGGGCTGGAGCATGCCCAGAGCATTTCTGATGGTGTCTCCACAGGCAGGAGACCAGGGAAAAGATGTCATATTTCCGTGTTCAGGACATAATGGAGCTGCTTCAGGGAGAATTGTGATGAGGCACAGACATTGAATAACTGGTTTCAGCCAACTACATATTCACGTAAAGCACAAGGAACATAAATAAGAGGGTCTGGCTTTGATCGGCACAGGGCCCTGTTTCAGGAGTTCAGGGCATACAGTAATGACCTAAAAACAGACTGTCTAACCCCTCTGGAAGCATACAAGCAAGTTGGGGAAATCACACAAGGTTGGACATAATAAAATGAATACTAAAGGCAGGAAATGCTAAGGAAGCAATACTTTCTTCAAGTTAGGAAGGTCAGGAAGGATGGATCAAAGAAGCTGGGACTTGAGCCAGACCTTGTAGGACAGACAGAATATGGAGGGGGCAATCAATTCATCAGTCAACAAGAATTTGCTAAAGGCCTACTATGTGCCCAACATTGTGATAGGTAACTAGGATACAAGTACAAAGAACAAAACAATCAGGGAGGCTAGGTGGCACAGTGAATAGAGCACCAGCCCTGGAGTCAGGAGGACATGAGTTCAAATCCAGCTTCAGACACTTAACACAAAACTAGCCGTGTGACCTTGGGCAAGTCACTTAACCCCAATTGCCCTACCTTACCCCCTCCAAAAGCAAAAAAAAAAAAAGAATGAAATAATAACCTTTTATGAAGAGCCTACATTCTAACAGAGGAAAATCACATATGTACATAAGTTGAGTTTGAGGTATATAGGCATATATGTGTGTATATACATATACATGCATATGTATATGTGTGTATATGTATATATATGCATATACTCACACGGACAGACACAGAGGCACGTATACACATATATATGGGGCAGCTAGGTGGCACAGTGGATAGTGTCAGGAGTTCAAATCTGACCTCAGACACTTACTAGCTGTGTGACTGTGGGCAAGCCACTTAACCCTGTTTGCCTCAGTTCCTCATCTGTAAAATTAACTGGAGAAGGAAATAGCAAAATACTCCAGTATCTTTGTCAAGAAAACCCCAAATGAGGTCACAGTTGGATATGACTGAAAATGACTGAACAACAAAATGTGTGTCACACATATAGAAACTTTCTATTCTGTATAAATTTAAAATGAATAAATACAATATATACAAGGTAGTTTGTTGGGTTTAAAATGAATAAATACAAACATATACAAGGTAGTTTGTTGGGTTTAAAATGAATAAATACAAATATATACAAGGTAGTTTGTTGGGAGAGGGGCCTAGCATTTGAGGGAGATGAGGAAAGGCTTCAAGCAAAAGATGGTGGTTAAGCTATCTCTTAAAGGAAGAGATGCGCAGGGAACAGAGTTAAGGAGGGAGTTCCAGGCAGTACAAGGGCATAGACATTGCTAATCGAGGGCTGTGTATCCATAACAGAGTTCAGTTTGTCTGGATCACAAGAGTGTGGGTGAGGGAGTAATTTCCAATAAGGCTAGAAGGACAGGTTGGGGCTAGTTTACAAAAGGCTTTAAAAGCTCAGCAGGGGAGTTTGTATTTGATTGCAGAGCAGGGATTCTTAAACTTTTTTGGTTATGGACCCCTTTGGCGGTCTGCTGAATACTATGAAACCCTTCTCAGGATTATATTTTAAAACAAAATACATGAAATTACAAAAAAACCCTATTATATTAAAAGTTATTGAAATATTACAAAGACAAGTTCATGAACCCTAAGTTATTAAGGACTGCTTTCCTAGATACAGAGGAAAGTCAATAGAGTTAATTCAGTGAGAGTCACATGGTCTAATGTAACCCATTTTTGTGACCCTGGTGTCATGAACAGTCAGATATGTCTGAAAATGACAACAATAACAGGAGAGTTTAGAAAAAAAGATAATGAATTTAGTTATGCCTAAGTTGAATTTGAGATATGTTTAGTTTGAAATGTCCAGTAAGAGATTAATGATGCAGGCTTTAGGGCCAGGTTTGGGGACTACAGTAAGACTCGGTTCCAAAGTCCTGTCCTATTCTCCATCCATGCCTCCAAGTCTTGTTATTGTATCCCTTTTGTGGTAACCCACACTCCTTGCCCATGTGGGTTTAGAGCTTTTCCCAGGATAGCCCTCTGACTCTGTATACTGGAGATCTCTGAGAAGATGTTGCTTCTGATTGGAGTAAGAAACTTTGGAGAGAGAGATTCAGTGAGAGGAACAGTATGGACTGTGAATGATGCCAGGGACCTCTCAGGAGTTGCAGGCATGAGGAAATTTGAGATTTCATTTTGATTCTTAGTCACAGAGCCCTCTTATTCTTGTGTGCTCTAAGCTAATCTTTATAACTTCCCTGGTTACTGTTTTATGCCTTCCTTTGATAAATGTGTTTGCTCAATATCTGAGATTGTCTTTTGTGTACTAAGTATTTGGTAGCATGGAAGCAAAGATGGGCAAGGGTTAGCAACTGTTCTTCTTCCTGTTTGGGGTAGGACTATTTTCTTCTTGGAGTGAACAGGAAAAGCAACATTTACCCTGAATCTCCTCTTGTATCCTTAGACTGAAAATATCCAATGCACAGTAAATATATATTCTACACCAATACACCTCTTAACAACACAAGAATGAAGGGATGAGAGTCTAGCCATGGCTCTCCTTTCAGTCTACACTAAAGCAGAATTCATTCTACCTACAGTCCAGATGGGCCAGGTGTCAGATCATACATATTTAACTATACTCCTGCAACACAGGCTGCATTGATCCCTGAGACCTAAGTCTTCCATGTTACATGGTAATCTATGTTAGACATGCTTAAGAAAAAGTCACTGGTAGCAGTATATAGGATGAACTGGAGTGATAAGAGACTTGAAGCAATAATACAAGGAAATGGTGATGAGGACCAGACAATGGGATAGGTGTGTGAGTGAAGAGAAGTGGTCAAATGAGTCAGATAGGAGAGACCTTGCAAAGATGGTAAGAGTTAGTGATTGATTGGCTATGCAGGGTAAAGGAGAATCAAGAGTAATACTGAAGTCATGAATCTTGGAGAATAAAAAGATAGTGATGCCTTTAACAGAAATAGGGAAGAGAGCAGAGAGTTTGAGGCAGCTAGGTGGTACAGTGGATAAAGTGCCAGACCAGATCAAGAAGACTCATCTTTCTGAGTTCAAATCCGACTCAGACACTTACTAGCTTTGTGACCCTGGGCAAGGCATTTTGCATTGTTTGCCTCAGTTTCCTCATCTGTCTGAGCTGGAGAAGAAAATGGCAAATCACTCTAGCATCTTTGCAAAGAAAACCCCAAATGGTATCATGAA
Source organism: Petaurus breviceps papuanus (assembly GCF_028583685.1). Lineage (NCBI taxonomy): Eukaryota > Metazoa > Chordata > Mammalia > Diprotodontia > Petauridae > Petaurus > Petaurus breviceps. The sequence goes on along the minus strand of NW_027185896.1, from coordinate 10,768,100 downwards.
GAGTCAGGCATGACTGAAAATGACAACAATAACAGGAGAGTTTAGAAAGAAAGATAATGAATTTAGTCATGCACAAGTTGAGTTTGAGATGTCCAGTAAGAGACTAATGACACAGGCTTTAGGTCCAGGTTTAGGGACTCCTATAAAACTATAGTAAGAATCAATTCCAAAGTCCTGTCCTATTCTCCATCCCATGCCTCCAAGTCTTGTTATTATATCCCTTTTGTGGTAACCCACATTCCTTGACACTTAGTTCCCTATCACTGTGGAATTTTAGCCTGTTTTCAGTTTTGTGATCAAGGGTCCAGAAGAAATCTATGCACAGGGGTGGAGCCAAGATGGTGGAGAAAAACCAGAAGTTGTCTGAGCTCTCCCCAGTTTCCCTTGGAGATGTTAAATCAAACCTCTAAACAGATTCTGGAGCTACAGAACCTACAAAAAGGTGGAGTGAAACAATTTTCCAGCTTCAGATAACTTAGAAGGACTTCAGGAAAGGTATGTCTCACTTTGGTAAAAGGAGAATGCAGGGGCAGTGGCACAGTGAGTAAGAGCTCCGGCCCCGGAGTTGGAGTACCCGAGTTCAGTTCTGGCCTCAGACACTTAACATCCACACAAAAAAACTAGCCATGTAACCTTGGGCAAGTTACTTAACCCCAATTGCCCTCCAAAAGGCAAAAAAAAAAAAAAAGAATCAGTCTAACAAGATCAAAAGAATGAAAAATTAGAAGAAAATGTAAAATATCTCATTGGAAAAACAACTGACCGGGAAAATAGATTCAGGAGAGATAATTTAAGAATTATTAGACTACCTGAAAGCCATTATTATTAAGGAAAACTATCACAATATTCTAGAACCAGAGTGTAAAATAGTCATTGAAAGACTCTACCAATCACCTCCTGAAAGAGACCCTAAAATGAAAACTTCAAGGAATATTGTAGCCAAATTCCAGAACTATCAGGTTAAAAAGAAAATACTGCAAGCAGCCAGAAAGAAACAATTCAAATATCAAGGAGTCACAGTCAGATTACATAGGACTTAACAGCTTCTACATTAAGAAGATCAGAGGGCTTGGAATATATTTCAGAAAGCAAAACAGCTTGGATCACAACAAAGAATCAACTACCCAGCAAAATGTGAGGATAATCTTTCAGGAGAAAAGATGGAAATTCGATGAAATAATGGACTTTCAAGCTTTCTTGATGAAAAGACCAGAGCTGAACAGAAAATTTGATCTTCAAATATAAGATTCAATAGAAGAATATAAAGGTAAATGGGAAAGAAAAAACCCATTTATTCAATAAGGCTAAACTGTTTACAACCTAACATGGGAAGATGATACTTGTAAACTCTTAAGAACTATATCTCTATTGGGGCAATAAAAAATATACATAGATAGAGGGTGTGGGTATAAATTGACTTTGATGTGATGATATAAAAAAATTAAGGAGTGAAAAAAAGGATTGTACTGGGAGAAGAGGAAAGGGAGAGGCAGAATAGGGTAAGTTACATCATATGAAGGGGCACAAAAGATTATTATAATAGAGGGAAAGAAAGGAGGTGGTGAGCATTGTTTGAACTTTCATCAAATTTGGCTCAAAGAGGAAATAATATACACACTCAGTTTGGCATAGAAATTTATCTTTCCTTTTATTGCCTTATAGGGAAGCAGGAGGGGAAAGGGGAAAGAAAAGGAATCAGGAGGAGCTGATAGAAAGAAGGGCAGATTAAGGAGGCAGTAGTCAAAAGCAAAACACTGATGAGGAGAGACATGTTGAAAGGAGAGATAAAAGTATAAATGGGCAAAAATAGTATGGTGGGAAATAACACAGTTAGTAATCATAATTGTGAATACTAATGGGGTGAACTCTCCCATAAAATAGAAGCAAACAGCAGAGTGGATTAAAAACCAGAATCCTACCTACATTGTTTACAAGGAACACATCTGAAGCAGAGAGTTACACACAGAGTAAATGTAAAAGGCTGGAGCAAAATAAATTATGCTTCAGCTGAAGTTAAAAAAAAAAGCTGGGGTAGCAATCCTGATCTCAAACAAAGCAAAAGCAAAAATAGATCTAATTAAAAGAGATAAGGCAGGAAACTATATTTTGCCAAAAGGTACCATAGACAATGAAGTAATATCAATACTAAACACATAGACATCAAGTAGTATAGCATTCAAATTTTTAGAGAAGTTAAGGGAGTTACAGGAAGAAAGAGATAACAAAACTATACTAGTGGGAGACCTCAACCTCCCCCTTTCAAAACCAGACAAATCTAACCACAAAATAAGAAAGAAGTTAAGGCAGTGAATAGAATTTTAGAAAAGTTAGATATGATAGACCTCTGGAGAAAACTGAATGGGGATAGAAAGGAATATACTTTTTCTCAGTGGTATGTGGCACCTACACAAAAATTGACCATGTGTTAGGGCATAAAAACCTCACAATCAAATGCAGAAAGGCAGAAATATTAAATGCGTCATTTTTAGAACATGATGCAATAAAAATTACATGTAATAGATTGGTAAATTAAAAATTAATTGGAAACTAAATAATCTAATCCTAAATAATGAGTGGGTCAAACATCAAATCATAGAAGCAATCAATAATTTCATCAAAGAGAACAACAATAATGAGACAACATACCAGAATTTATGGGATGAAGCCAAAGCAGTTCTTAGGGGAAATTTTATATCTCTAAATGCCTACATGAATGAAATAGAGAAAGAGTGATGAATGAGTTGGGCATAAAACTAAAAAAGCTAGAAAAAGAGCAATAAAAAAAAAATCTCCAATTAAATGCCAAATTAGAAATTCTGAAAATCAAAGAAGAGATTAATAAAATTGAAAGTAAGAAAACTATTGAACTAATAAGTAAAACTAAGCTGGTTTTATGAAAAAAAAACCTATAAAACAGATAAATCTTTCATCAATTTTATTTAAAAAAAGAAAGAAGAAAACTAAATTACCAATATAAAAAATTAAAAGGGTGAATTCACAAATAGTGAAGAGGAAATTAAAGCAATAATTTAGAGTTATTTTGGGGGCAGCCAGGTAGCACAACAAGTAAGAGCACCAGCTCCAGTGTCAGGATGACCTGGGGATCAAACCTGGGCTCCAATACTCAGCACCACACCCAGAAATAACTGGCCGTGTAACCTTGAGAAAGTTACTTAACCCCGATTGCTTTAAGAAAAAAAAGAGTTATTTTGCCCAAACTGTATGACAATAAATCTGCCAATCTAAGTGAAATGGATGAATATTTACAAAAATATAAATTGCCCAGATTAATAGAAAAGGAAATAAAATACATAAATCATCCCATTTTAGGAAACAGAAATTGAACAAACCATCAATGAACTCCCTAAGAAAAAATTCTCCAGGGCCAGATGGAATTCTACCAAACAATTAAAGAACAATTAATTCCAATACTATTGTAATGGTAATGTAATTTGTATTTGAAGACCTCTTTTTGTATTAGCAAGTAAGCAGGTACTTAGCACCTTGTTTCAAGTTAAGCAAAGGTAACAGGTACTTAGCTCTTAGTGATTGATCAAGCCTCTGTTGGGGAAACAGAAGGTATGAACTCCTATCTCCTGTTCTGATGCAACAGGAAGGGATTGGCTGAAACAGGAAGTAGCTAATGCCATGTATATAAGAAAAGCCCTAGAGAGGCCCAGTCAGAATTTCTTCAGACAAGAATCTGGTGGCAGAACAGCTGCAGAAGAGAGAATTGAGAACTGAGCCAGAATTTCCTGAGAACTTGTGGTGGTGGAGCTTCTTCTGAACAGGAGCCCAGGAGCCCAGAAGCCCAGGAGCCCAGGAACCCAGGAGCCAAGGAGCCCAGGAAGCCAGGGTCCTAGGAAGCCAGGAGCCCAGGTGCCCCCTCCCCCTAGGCTGGATAAGGTGATTCTGATTTTTTGAATGAGCTGCAGAAGACTGAGCTGCAGGGACTTTGTTTGTGGCTCGGTTGAGCCTTGAATTCCCTGGAGCAGAAATTGTGAAGGACTTGAGATGTACTGGACCCTGTGAACTTCAGTGTGGAGCAGGACCTACCCAGAGAGCTGGATAAGGAACTGGGAGCTGTCTGCCATTGAACCCAGGTGACAGTCTGGTGAATCCAGGTAGAATCTGGGACCATGGAAGGGGATCCAGGGAATCTGAGAACAGGCCCCAACTCAAGATGAAAAAAACCTCTCCATGGGTGCTGAGTAATGATGAAATTGTAGTTTACTAGTGACCTGGGGTGGAGGATTTTTGTATTTTCTAATGATTGTACTTAACAATATTTAAGTAATTGATTTCTGAATAAGTGACTGATTGAGTTAATTTAGTGTGCCCCATGAGTGGAAGATTTTAACTATTGTACTTTGAGATGATTGTTCTTTATTCTAAATATTGTGAACACTTTGGTGAAAACTATGTGGCCATTTTAATGATAAGCTGTTGTGAATACTATATTGTGATTTTCTGTGATAAGTTGTAATATTATGAATGCTGTACCTTGATTTTCTGTGAATGTTTTGCTCTGATTTGTTATTGAATAAATAGTGTTCACTATACTATGTAATCAGAATCTTGAAAGCTGTTCACAGCAGCAGTCCTCTGGAAAGCTGCTCGTGTGTGGTTTTACAACTATATAAACTGTTTGGAAAAATGGGTAAAGGAGTCCTACCAAATTCCTTTTGTGACATAAATATGATGCTGATACCTAAACCAGGAAGAGTCAAAACAGAAAAATAAAATTATAGACCAATTTCCCTAATAAATATTGATGCAAAAATTTTAAGTAAAATATTAGCAAAGATATCACAGCAATATATCATGAGGATAGCATATACTATGACCAGGTGGTATTTATATCAGGAATGCAGGGCTGATTCAAAATATTAGGAAAACTATCAGCATAATTGACCATATCAATAGGAAAACTAACAGAAATCATATGACTATCTCAATAGATGCAGAAAAAGCTTTTGACAAAATACAGGACTCATTCATAATTTAAAAAAACACGGGAGAGAATAGGAATAATGGAGCTTTGCTTAAAATGATAAGAAGTATCTATCTAAAACCATCAGTAAGCATTATATGTAATGGGGATAAGCATTAAATAAGAATGACCATTATCATTACTATTATTCCATAATGTAATAAAAATGATAATTTTGGCAACAAGAGAAGAAAAAAAATTGAAGGAATCAGAATAGGCAATGAAGAAACAAAACTGTCATTCTTTGCAGATGATATGATGGTATACTTAAAGAATCCTAGAGAATCAACTAAAAAAACTATCTGAAATAATTAATAACTATCAAAGTTATAGGATATAAAAAACCCCACATAAATCATTAGTATTTCTATATATTACCAACAAAGGCCAGCAGCAAGAGATTGAAAGAGGAATTCCATTTAAAATAACTACAGACAATATAAAATATTTGGAAGTTGATGCTCCAAGACAAACTCAGGAATTACATAAACACAATTACAAAACCCTTTTCACACAAATAGAGTCAGATCCAAATAACCGGAAAAATATCAATTGTTTTTGGGTAGGTCGAGCTAATATAATAAAAATGACAATTCTACCTAAATTAATTTACTTATTTAGTACTATATCAATCAAGCTACTAAAAATTATTTTGTAGAACTAGAAAAAATAGTAATGAAGTTCATCTGGAAGAACAAAAGGTCAAGAATATCAAGGAAATTAATGATAAAAAAAATGTAAAGGAAGGTGGCTTAGTATAGCAGCAAGCACCCCAAGCGTCCTCAGGGTTTGCTGCCACCACAGGTTCTTGGATCTGCTTTGATAAAGGAAAGCAACTCAAAATGGGTTAATAAGCTTACTTTAATCAAACATATATTGTTTACCTCATTCAGGGGGAAAATGTCAGCACCCTGAACTTCAAAGTATACAGGCAGAATTATCAAGACAGAAACAGATCAAGTAGACAGCTTTCCAAACTGTCCAACCATTACATCCATACCAAATCAACATCTGGGTTTTTCAAAGCCAGGGGGCTCTGGACAATGCCTTCCCATAATCCATATCAAATCACAGAACACTTCTCAAAGTGAGCCCCAAAACAAAGCTACACATCAGGGCTTATATAGCCTTCTCCTGGCTCAGAGAATGTAACAACCTTTTGACTGGCCAATCAAAAAGTATCTACTGAAAAACAAGCCTCCCACCCCAGGCTCCAGGTGCACTTTAGCCTAGGGGCAGGGAAGATCTTTAAAATTTACATTCCCATTACACCTAGCCATACCAGATCTAAAACTATATTATAAAGTAGCAATCACAGAAATTATTTGATACTGGCTAAGAAATAGAGTGGTGGATCAGTGGAATAGGTTAGGTACACAAGACATAGTAGTAAATGACTATAGTCACCTAGGATTTGATAAACCCAAAGACTCCAGCTTCTGGGATAAGAACTCAGTATTTGACAAAAACTCCTGGGAAAACTGAAAAAATGCTATAGCAGAAACTAGGCATAGACCACCATCTCACACCATATACCAAGCTAAAGTTAAAATAGGTACATGATTTAGACATAAAGAGCAAGGAATAATTTACCTATCAGATGGATGGAGAAGGGAAGAATTTATGACCAAGAAGAGAGACAGAATATTATGAAATGCAAAATGGATAATTTTGATTACGTTAAATTAAAAAGGTTTTGCACAAACAAAACCAAGGTTAGAAGGAAAGCAAAAAGATGGGAAATAATTTTTACAGCCAGTGGTCCTGATAAAGGCTTCATTTCTCAAATATATATAGAAATGAGTCAAATTTATAAGAATACAAGTCTTTCCCCAATTGATAATGGTCAAAGGATATGAACAGGTAATTTTCAGATAAAGAAATTAAAACTATCTATAGTCTTATGAAAATGATGCTCTAAATTGAAAATAAAATGCTCTAAATCACTATTGATCAGAGAAATGCAAATTAAAACAACTCTGAGGTACCATAGGTATGAGGTACTCATACCTATCAGATTGCCTAATATGGCAGAAAAGTAAAATGATAAATGTGGGAGAAGATTTTGGAAAATTGGGACACTAATACATTGTTGGTGGAGTTGTAAACTGATCCAACCAACCCAAAGGGCTATAAAACTGTGTATGCCCTTTGATTCAGCAATACCACTACTAGGACTGTATCCCAAAGAGATCATAAAAATAGGAAAAGGACCCACATATACAAAAATATTTATAGCAGCTCTTTTTGTGGTAGCCAAGAATGGGAAATTGAGGGGATACCCCATCAATCAGGGAATGGTTAAACAAACTCTGATATATGAATGGAAGGGAATACTATTGTATTCTAAGCAGTGATGAACAGGTGGATTTCAGAAAAACCTGGAAAGACTTACATGAGCTGATGCTGAATGAAGTGAGCAGAACCAGGAGAACATTGTGCACAGTAATAGTAACAATGTGCTATGACCAACTTTGACAGACTTAGCTCTCCTTAGCAATACAATGATTCAAGACAATTCCAAAAGACTCATGATGGAAAATGCTATCTACATCCAGATAAAGAACTGATGGACTTTAAATGCAAATAGAAGCATCCTATTTTCACTTTTTCTAGTTGGTTTTTGTTTTTTTCTTTCTTGTGGTTTCTCCCTTTTGTTCTGATTCTTCTTTCACATTAGTCATGTGACTAATGTGGAACTATGTTTAACATGATTATCAGATTATTTGATGTCTTGGGGAGGAAAGGGGGGGAGAAAAATTTGGAACTCAAAATCTTATAAAAATGAATGTTGAAAACTATCTTTACATGTAATTGGAAAAAAAATATTAAGCGGGGAAAAAAAGAAAAAAAAAGAAATCCATGCACTTTAAAAGTTCTTCGTCACAAGGTAACTCCCTTACTCTTCCCATTTCCTCCTCAACACCAACACTGTCCCTATCACCCCCAAAACCCCCACACTCCTTGTTTTAATCCTTGGTTATTGCCACAATGGCCACACCCTCAGCACATCCCAATATTGCTTCCCAGTGATGAAGACAGATTGATCCTGTCCACTTTCTAAATAGGCTGTTTAATTCATTTAATTATTAAATGGCTATTGCATGTTAGCCACTGGGGAGAGGAAGAAGAGGTAGTATCTTACCCTCAAAGAGTTTATAGCCTAATGGAGGGAACGGTCTCATTCACAATAAGTATGATTTGATATATAATGTGATAAGAGCTGAGGAGAAACCCACAATGCCCCAGGAAAATGTGAGGAGGAAGAGATCGCTTTCAGCTGTAGGGATAAGTGATTCATGGAGGAGCTAGGTCATCCACAGAAACAGGGAAGTTGGGAGGAGGGGAAGGTTTTGGGAAAAAGTGAATGAGTTCAGTTTTGGACATGTTGGGTCTAAGATTTAACATGCTTTGGGATTAATTTCCATTCTGACGTAAGGTCATCCTGGGAGCCGATTTTCTCCAACCCTTGGGCCTTATCCCAACACAATTAAGCCTCCTTCCCTCCTTCCCAGTGACTGGACCCAGCTGGTCTCACTTTCCCCAGGCTCCAAGACCTCCACTCCCCTTGGGTACTGGCCAGAAAAAGAGAAGAGGGAAACAAAGCTCTTTTCCATTACCCTATCTCTGCCCATCCGGCTTGGGCACAGCCTGGAACAGCTGAGGCCTTGGAGCAGGCCCTGGGCAGCTGCTGGGAACAGGGGAGGTCAAGGGAAGCCAGGGAATGTCTGGGCCCCTGTGGGAGTCTTCTCTAGCTACTCAGGGGCCTGGGCAATCCTGCCCTGGTTGAAGTCATCACTACTCCCACAAGGTCCCATTGTGAAGCTTCAGCTGGGCAGATTTTGCCCCATTAAAGGAGTCCAAAGAGAATACAACTCCCACACTGGATAGTGTGAGAAACAAAGATGGTCCCCACCTGTCTCACCACCCCCTGAGGCCCTAACCTTGTCCCAGCCTACCTCCTTACTGGAAAACAAAATTGTGTCCTTGCACTGTGCAGGCAGGAAACCGCAGGATCAGACAAGTTTTCATAAAGGCTAGGAATTCAGTGGCAGCCAGACCCTGGACATCTGTTCTCCTTATGACCCCTAGACTAACCAAGCCCAGGCAAGTAGCTGCTGTTTCTATCATCACTGCTCATGAGGACAGAGAGTCTATCCTCCCACCCCCACACAGAGGATAGCCTCATCACCACCTATGTTCTACCTTTACTTGACCTGAATTTTCTCTTTCTATTCAAAGTTCCAAGTCCTAGACTTTTGTCAAGAGCCAGCTAAAAGGAAGCCTTTTTTGACTACTCCTGGCCATTGTGATCTCTCCCAATTCTGATTCCTGCAGAGTACATGATGGCATAACTGGACCTCTTAGTAGTTGGTAATGTGTGATATTTGTTTCTCATGCTGTCTTTCTAACTGAACACTGCTGAGTTAATTTCATTTATTCATTCTCTATTCACTGTGTTCAATGCATTGTTTTGGTTGGTGGGAAATATACAAAGCTAAGATAGGACACAGTGCCTGATCCGAGAAAACTAACAGTCTCTATCATGTAGGGGTGACAAAATACAAACACAGATAACAACAATACACAATATCACAGGGGAAGCACGTACAAGAGTAGCAAAGTAAAGCTCTATGGATGCTGAGAAGCCTCTGGACTTGGAGTCAGGAGAGACCTGGATTCCAATTTTAGGTGTAAGGTCATGGGCAAGTCATGACCCATCTTGAAACTCATTTTTCTCATCTGTAAAATGGGAGTACTTTTCCCCCCCATCAACTCATTGCCTTATATTATACCTTTCTGTCTACTGGTAGTATTCCTTTCCCTGTAGAATGAAACTTTCTTGAAAGATTCATTTTCATCTTTATCTCTATAAGGGTCTTAGTTGAGAAAGCAAGTAGGGGCTTAATAAATGTGTGTTGAAATGTAAGGACTAAATGAGAAAACACATGTGAAAATATATAAAGACTTCCTAGAGGAAGTAGAATTTAAATTATGCTTTAAAAAATGGATAAGAATTCTACAGATAGGGCAGCTAGGTGGCGCAGTGAATAGAGCACTGGCCCTGGAGTCAGAAGGACCTGAGTTCAAATTCGGGCTCAGACCCTTAACACTTACTAGCTGTGTGACCTAGGGCAAGTCACTTAACCCGAATTTCCCTGCTTTCCCCCCTCCAAAAAGAAAAAGAAAAGAATTCTACTGATAAAAATTTAATGGTGAGGGCATTCCAGACATAGAGAATAGTTTGAGGAAATTCAAAGGCACAGGGCTGCCCCGGGAGCATAGAGTAGTCTATGACTAGAGTGTAATACTTGGAGGGGGAGTAAGATGAGATAAAACTGGAAAGACAGGGTAGTAGATGGTGCCCTTCAAGCTTAAGCTTTCAGCTATTAAAAATTAAATCTGCACTAAGAGTTTTGTGATACCTTGTAAATACAAAATAAACACAAAGTTTTGGGGTAGGACTCTTAAACATTGTGTGTGTACGTGTATGTATCAAGAAAGACATCCTTCCCTAGAAACTGAGTTTAGCCTTGAAGGGAGGAAGTCAACATTCCTGTCTAAGGGGATAGCCTATGAAAAGGTTTGGAGGTGGGAAATACGTCATGTATGGGAAATATCAGTTAGTCCAATTTCTCTGTTAACATATAAAACATGAAGAATAGTAATGTGTAATCCATTAGTATCAATCTCAATTGGAAACAGATCCTTGGCAGAAGCACATTGACTTAGAAAACCACAAACAAACATTGTTTATGTTTGATTGTACTTTTATTTATTTTGTTACACATTTCCCAATTACATTTTAATCTGGTTCAGCTGTACTTGGGGGTTTTGCAAACAGCATGCTTCCTACTGGCTAAGAGGTTGACACCTTTTTGTAATCAATGTGTAAAGTAGATTGGAGTCAAACTGTGAAGATTAGTGCCAAACAGATATTAACCTAGATGCAGTAGGGACCTGGTAAAGCTTCCTGAGCAGGAGAGCAACATTTTATATACTTTTAGAAATCTCAGTTTGGCCGCTGAAGAGTGTAGAGGTGTAAGGGTTATGGGATTTAAAGATCTTCCATGCCCCATGGACGTGCTGACATAGCAGAGCAAGAGAAAGCGGAAAGCGAGAGAAAGTGAAAGCCGAGCTAACGGTCCTGCGGTTGGCGGTTGGCAGCGGTTGCGGTTGCCCTTTTTTTTTTTTTTTTGAGTTAGGACTCCTGCTGAGCACTGCCGGGGGCCGGAGCTGCTGGGAGCGTGCTTCCAGGACGCTGGGTGGTTGCTGTGAGTGGGGAGAGGAGGACCTTTGCCTGAGGTAGCCTGTTCTGTTTTAAAGGCTTGAAAATGTGGGTGCTTTCTACTTTATCTACCTGTGCCAATGTCATAACTACTCTGATGGCTTTCACTTTCTGGTTTTGGGACTCAGTCTTTTGGTATCTTAATACATTTTCTAGTTTATTTCCCCAAATGGCAAACCTGATGTATTTTGTGATGGATAATTATATCAGCATATTTGTAATCTCTATAGGCATTGTGAATATGGCATTGCTGATACAAGAGGGGAGAATGGAGGCAGGATATCAATTAGGAGGCCATTGGACTATTAGGGAACAGTCCAGATGAGAGGTGATGAATGGGTGGAGCCATATGATTGGAGATAATCAGACAGATTCAAAAGATATTATGGACGTAGAATCAACAAGATCTGGCAATTGATAAGATGTGGAGGAGTAAGTGAAAATGAAGTCTAGGATAATTAATAATAATAATAATAACTAACATTTTTATAGTGCTTACTATGTGCCAGAAACTGTGTTAAGGACTTTAGAATTATTATCACATTTGATCCTCAAAACAATGTTGAAGAACAGGTGCTATAATTATCTCCATTTTACAGATGAGGTAACTGAGGCAAACAGCAATTAAGTGACTTACCCAAGGTCACTTGACTAGTAAGTGACTGAAGTCTGATTTGAAATCTGGTCTTCTGGAATCCAGGCCCAGCACTTTATCTACTGCATTACCCAACTGGATAACTCAGAAGTAGTAAACCTGGATACCCAGAGAATGGTATAAAATGGGGATAATAATTGTACTTCCCCCTTCAGAAGGTTGTCATTAGAAAATGTGTTTTGCAAACCTTACAGCATTAAAGAAATGTGAGTTGAACTGTTATTGGTATGCTAGACAGAAATAAGGAAGTTAGTTAGGAGCAGAGGTAGGCTTAGCAAGGAAACCTAATAACTTATGTTTTGGATATGCTGAGGGTATATGATGAGATATGTATATAATGAGATATGCAAGTAATGATGTCTAGGAAGCAGTTGTTGATTTGGCTTTTTTTTTTTGGAGGGGGGAAAGCAGGGCAATTGGGGTTAAGTGACTTGTCCAAGGTCACATGGCTACTAAGTGTTAAGTGTCTGAGGCTGAATCTGAACTCAGGTCCTCCTGACTCCAGGGCCAGTGCTCTATTCACTGCACCACCTGGTCACCTCTAGGAAGCAGTAGTTTATTCAAGACTAGCTCTTAGGAGAGATATGAGGGAGATATATATGTAACTGTGGGACTACCTAGATGGAGATGGTAGCTGAGTCTATAAGAGCTGATGAGAAAATGCTCATAAGACCATAGAGAGAAGAGGTATAGGATCAGAACAGAGCCCAGAGACACACTGATATTTGTGAAGCAAGACAGAGAAGACAATACTACAAAGGAACACAAGAAAGAACAGTCATACAGGGTAGAGGAGGACCAGGACAGCAGCCTCACCAAACTCCAGGGAGAGGAGAACATCCAAGAGGAAGTCCTCAGGTCAATTTATCCAGCCTTGACTTCTCTCCCGACCTCTAGTCTTCAATCAGCAATTGCCTATTTGATGTGCCAAACTGGACATTCCAAAGGCATCTTAAGTCAACTTGGTAAAGACAGAACTCATATCTTTTCCCTTAAACCTTCCCCTTTTCTGAACTTCTCAGTTACAGTAGAGGGCACCACCATGGTGCCTGGCTTTTCTTGGCTTTCTACAAGACTCTGCTCAAATCCCACCTTTTTCAAGGGGACTTTCCTGGTTTCCCCTTTCTTCCCCAACTGTTTTCCTTAGTGCTTTCCCTCTGAGATTATCTCTCCTTTACACCATTACTTATCTTCTATGTACATAATTGTTTGCATGTTGTTTCCCCATTGGACTGTGAGATCCTTGAGGATAGAACCCATGTTGTTGTTTTTATAGCTAAATTTGTATTCCCAGCACTTAACACTATTCCTAGTCCATAATAAATGCTTGTTGATTGACTGGCCAACTTTATCAAATGCTTTAGTTCAAGAAGAATAAGGACTAAGAAAAGGTCATTGGATTTTGTCATTATAAAATTAATCATTGGTAACCTTGGGATGAGCAGTTCCAGTCAAATGATAGGATTGAAAGGGGTAGAAAAATGAATGGAAGGTGAAAAAGTGGAGGCAATGAGTGTAAACAATTTCTTTTAGGAGTTAGATTGTGAAAAAAGAAGAGAGAGATTGAATAATAGTTTAAAGGGATGGTATAATCAGGTAGAGGTTTTTTTTTTTTTAAGGTTTCTCTACTAGAGAAAGTAGGGAGAGAAGAGGACCAAGGAGAGATGCTTGAATATATACACATATTGGAAAGTGTTCTTGGGAAAAAGGAGCCACTAGTAAAGGAGTGGTTGGAAAAGTAGAAGAACCAAGGGCATCTCTGAAGCCAAAGGAGGAAAGAGCATCCATTTGGATGGACTGGTCAAGTTTGTGAAAAGCTAGCTACACTGAAGTCAAGGAGGATAAGGATTGAAAAAGGTAGATTTGAACATCATGAGGTCACTAGTGACCCAAAAGAAAGTAATTTCAGCAGAGTAGTGGGGGTGAAAGCCAAATTTCAAGGGGCTGAGAAGATAATGGGTGAAATAGAAGTTTAAACAATGAATATAAAATTTTTTTTCTTGTGCTTTTTGGAGGGCAATTGGGGTTAAGCAACTTGCCCAAGGTCACACGGCTAGTCTGAGGTCAAATTTGAACTCAAGTCCTCCTGACTCCAGGGCTGGTGCTTTACTCACTGCACCACCTAGCCACCCCTGAATATAAACTTTTAAAAAATGTTAAGTAGTGAAGTGGAAGAGGGTAACAGGACAATAATTGAATCAGATTTAAATAATGGGTAGAAATTAAATAGATGGGAGTAGGGAATATCATCTTGATCGTGGTCATCAACAACATGGGAATAGGAACGAAGTCCAGGTCTCAGAGTAGTAGTCCTCATTTGGGGCCTATTTCTTTAATCTAGTGGTGAGGTCCCAACAATGGCAAATTCAACAAATGCTTTGAGAGAGTGCTTTTGTGGTCCGGGTCTCTCTACACTAGTGGTGACACATGTTTCCATATCTTAAGCATCTGCACTTTTCACCAGGGTGAATGGATGTTCCTTTCACTGATGCAGAATACAACCTCTTCATGCCATAATACACCATCTTGGAGAGTTGTCATGACCAAATAATTTCCTACCTAGTGGCCAACTCTCCAGTAATAGAGGAGCCTCTGCAAACATAGCTAGACTGACCTTAGGCATGAAGTCCATATTGAAGGGCCTATTCTCCATGCCATTCCTGCTGGAGAGGGCCTAGTAGAGCTTGCATTTCACTGGTCTAACAGAAAGTGCAGGGTAGGGGTGGCTAAGTGGTACAGTGAGTAGAGCCCTGGCCCCAGAGTCAGAAGGACCTGAGTTCTGATCCGGCCTCAGACACTTCACACACACACACACACACACACACACACACACACACACACACACACACACAAACCTAGCCGTGTGACCTTGAGCAAGTTACTTAACCCCAATTGCCCTCCAAAAAGCAAAAAAACCAAACCAAAACAAAACAAAAAAACCCAAACAAAAAAAGAAAGCACAGGGTTCCCCTCTATACCCTAATGAGGCATGAGTCAGAGAAAGACTTTTATATGATAACCATAATATACAATATTAAATGCCTTATTAAATGCAGCAGAGAATAAAACCGAGCTATTTCTCCAATGGTAAAGGGCAGTATGATGTAGTGACAATTCCACTGGACTCTAGTAAGAGGAACTTGGTTGAAATCCCAGTTGTGGGACTCTCTAGCCATATTACTGTAGTCAAGTTACTTTTTTTTGAGCCTCAGTTTCTTTCTTGCTGTGAGAGTCAGTCAGAAGTACTATTTGTCATTTGGGATGGCTCTTTGGAAGGGCTAGGGGAAGGATGTATGAGATATTATGTTGATACTAAGAAATGGAATATATCATTTGGCCACGGTCTGTGATCTACAGTGGGATCTGTGACTCTCTGGGATGAGAGGGTAAAGAACTCTGGCTATATGATGACTTACCAATCCTTGGGACTAGGGCTAGGCTTGGCTGGGCTCCTCTGGAAGCCTGGGTGGGATATGGCTTTACCACACAGATTCATGACCTTGGGACAAACTGCTAAGCTGACATAGCCCATAGTGGAAGGCAGCTGCTGCCCCAGATCAACAACCAACAGGTGTCAGGAACCAGTTCCAGATCCTGGACCACTGCAAGGGGATATGGGGGAGGATAGGGAAGGGCAAAGGGCTTTGGCAACTCTGGTTGCCCTTCCAGGAAGGCATTAAAGGGCAGTGGGAGAGGAGAGAGCAATGAATGGTCCTTTGTCCATCTCCAGGGGAGGAGGGGGTCATAGCAGTTCAGTCCAGCAATAATCTCCCCTCTCCTTGACACAGTTGTTAATGAACAGCTGGAGTGACCACTAAAGAGTGGGGAGGGACCTGACCTTGGCAGCAGGTGAAGGAGAGGGCCCTGGGCCAGACAGGGCTAGGTCAGTGGGAAACTAGGAAAGCCCTGGCAGGAAGCATTCTTGAACTCAGTGGAAAGAACACAAGTTGCACATAGTTGGGTAAATTATTTCACTCCTCTTAAAACTCTTGGTCTAGTGCAAGGATTCTTAACCTGGAGTCTGTGATAGATTTGGGGAGAAGGTCTGTGAACTTGGATTGGAAAAAACACATCTTTATTTAAATATAATTTATTTTCTTTGTAATCTCATATATTTTTACTTTATAAATTTTAAAACATTATTCTGAGAAAGGGTTTGTAGGCTTCACCAGACTGCCAAAGGGTTCCCAACCCAAAGAGGTTAAGAACCCTGGTCTAGATCCATAGTTTACTGATTCCCAAACCTGTAACGTATATGTTTTGCAAACACACATTTATTACTGATGGGGTATCTTAGTATAAGAGCATTAGATGTAGAGGCAGAGGACTTGGGTGTGAATCTCAATCTATGCTCCCTTCTAACTCCAAATCTTATGATCTTATAATGTCTGTGAAAGCTACAAATCAGTATGCTTGAATGAGGGATCAATTGTTTTTGTTTGATCCTTTATTAAAGGTTTTATAATGTCTTATTGTGGCATGAAAGTGACTCTGAAGTCTCAAGGTGGATGCTAGTGGAGTATAAGTTCTATAAATTCTACCAAGCTTGAGAAGCTTTGAAGTGGTCCAAGCAACATATTAAGGTTGCTGCCTGAGGACAAAACTATGTTAAGTATGGAGAGGTTCTTCACCAGTAGGTCAGTCACCAGATGATGAATTATTTAATGAAAAATATGTATTTACATGACATGTATCATAATAGCCCAAGAAACAACAAAAATATAAAATGACTTTTGGTCAGTTGCAGACACATTTCACTTCAGAACTGGTGATAGCAGAATGGTGGATTCTAAAAATCATCTTGTCTATATTGAATTAGTAGTTGGTACTTTATCTAAGAGATCTTTGTCTAGTGAATTGTTACATTATATTATAGTCTCATTGTAAATGAAATCAAAAGACACAAGGAAGTTATAGCTAGATGGAAGGATGGCTAACATTTTTTCCTAAGGGAAGCAAACAAAGGATTTGGAAGAGTTGGTTTCATGAAGTACCCAAAGGCAATAAGAGCCATAACACAGGGCTATTTTGCCTTGTAGCATTCAAGATGAACATAAACAATGAAGACAATTTCAGTTTGTGTACCAGCATCTGTTGTGGAAGATAAATAAATTCTAGCATTTCCTGGACAGGGTTAACAGATGTAAAGCAGTTGCCACAAAGGAGAGGTCAAGAGAGTACACAAACCTCCTTTTCCAGTAATTATTTATTAAATAGAGAAACTGGAAGCCAAAGTCAACACAAGTTTATAGTATAATCTCATTTGTAAATCATCATAGAAGGGGTTGGTGGAAGTAGTATCATATCATAAAATAACGTAGCACTCTGTCTGGTTTTACTCTCTGTACTTGCACCGGACTGGCGGGTAAGGCTCCCAGAAGATAATATACTACTTATCCCCATATGGTTTTAGGGGTAACCTTAGGGAGTAGAGTGGGGGAGAGTGTTGTGATTTCTAATACTAATCTCTCATGAACCTCTATCTGGTTTATACTTCAATAATGATTAACCAGTTGCTATCAGTTAGCTTTACAAAAGGATATTTACTGAGAAAGATAGCAAGAATGGAGGTTATAAACTGTTTCCCAAACTGGGGTTGAACTCTTTCCTCTGCATATATTAATTCCCTGGGAAGGGTGGGCTCAAACTTAGAGCGCAAAGGTAGTGAGGCACATATGTAGGGGAATACATGTGGCTGATGGGTACCTTGTGATTTCCTGTACCTAGGAGTCCTTTTCTCTCTTCAATTCTCCACCAAATTCATTTCAGAGAGTGAAACAGGCAGTGCATGAGTCACTCCCTTATTCACATAGGTGAATTCCTTGCAGGGTGCAGTGTTTCAGCTAACAAGTTAATCACTGGTGGCCTGAATCAAGCAGGTCACTTGGCTGCTAGTATTGCCAGTTCTGGTTGCTGGTGATACCTCACAGATATCCATCCTGAACTCACTGGTCACCTGGGCACTTTTCTTATAGTGCCCACCAGTCTACATTTTCCTTATAGAATACTCATTTGCCTGAGATCAGGAAAGAATAAGCACAAAAGAGAGAAAAGAAGTTGGTTGGTTGGTTGTTGTCCTTTGTTCTTGAAGAGGACTAAAATGATATCATTATGTTAGAGTCAAGTTACAGTGGGTCCAACTGTGGCTGATCAGACCAATATGAACTTGAGATGTTCTATCACAGGTTGGATGCAAATAGTCTGTGTAGTCATTTGGGGTAGATTCTTTAAATTTGCGCATCTTTTGTGTTTCTGTTGAGCTACTTCAATTCTGCTTTGTGAGGTAAAAATGGCAAAGTGGTATGGATGATGTCTTTTGAGTTGCTCATAAATTGGATTTAAGTGAGACAGAGTTGCTGTAATGGTGAGGGAATTTGAAGATCTTCCCTTCCCCTTAATGGGTCTCACTTGGAGTACAACAAGAGAAGTTTGTTTAAGGGAGGCTTGTTTTTCAGGAAGGCCCACACCTTTTGTTATTTTGTAATTAGGCACTGGGTCACGAAGGTTGTGATGTTCTCTGACCCTGGAGAAGGCTATATATGCTTTGGGGCTCACTTATGGGAAGAGCTGTATGATTTGATCAGATGAGCCTCTGGGCAGCCATTGAGTCCCCCCACCCCAGCTTTGGAAACCCAGATGTTGGTGCTTCTCTCTCTGGTAACTAACAGTCCATGTATGTAATGGTCAGATAGCTAGAAGCCCTGTCTGTTGGTCTGTTGATTTGTGTTATTTTCTCTGTGTTTTTTGTCTGCTTGTAATTTCTGTTTGTATTTTCTGAAGTTCAGAGTGCTGACTTTTTTCCCTGAACTAAGTGATATATATGTAATTAAAGTAAGATTGTTAACCCCTTTTGAGTTGCTTTCCTTTAGAAAAGCAGATCAAAGAACCCGTGCTAGCAGCCATACTGGGTATGCTAGGGTGCTTGCTGTTACAAACTTTGGCGGTAAAATGGTATGGATAATGTCTTTTTAAGTTGTTCAGAAATTGGATTTAAGT
Source organism: Petaurus breviceps papuanus (assembly GCF_028583685.1). Taxonomy (NCBI): domain Eukaryota; kingdom Metazoa; phylum Chordata; class Mammalia; order Diprotodontia; family Petauridae; genus Petaurus; species Petaurus breviceps. The sequence goes on along the minus strand of NW_027185896.1, from coordinate 10,749,167 downwards.
GAGGCAGAGTTGCATGAAGTTGTCGATCTCACTTTCTCTTCCAGAGTTGTCACAGTCCATTGATGGTTCGAGATGCAGTGGATGACCTTGGTGTCTTCAGTGTCTAACCAGACTCTAAGTGCTCCACAGCACCTGCTTCAGCTGCCTTCATGGCTATTGGAACAAACTGTTCTCATTCACCCATTCTACCAGGGGAAGTCTTCACATGCTTGGTGTGGACATCCCCCTAACTCACCAATGGATTTGAGACCCCTCAGTTATCCTCAACCTGGTTTAGCCCATCTGCCAAAATGGCTTTCTGGGGTGTTGCCCCTGCCCTTGCTACACCTTCTTGCAACTACAGGTGAGAGTTAGGTGGATCAGGTAGACCCCAAAGGTAGAAAGCAGCCCTCACACCAGAAGTACTCATCTTCCCTGGACACACCCTACACCCTATAGTGCCCACACTTTCCTTACAGAATTCTCATTTGCCTGAGATCAGGAAAGAATAAACACAAGAGACAGAAGAAACAGAAGCACCATGGACATGTGGCCACCATCAAGGAGACAGGGCAGATAACATCAGTCCCCTACCTGGGGGCTTATAGTATTTCTTGTCTAGATCACTGTCAGAAAGGAAAGACATAGAAAGGTTGATGGAGGGCTATATTGATCTTTTTGTGTGCAAACTCTGCACCACAAGGTGCTTAGTCTACCAACTCAGAATTCTATTCAATCCCACTTCCCCAGGCTCTTCTGGACTCATGTGGTAACACTACTACCCCCAGGTTCTATATATTGGTCTAAGAGTATGATCTGGAATTGCTGCAAAGTCGCTAAAATATAAAAATCTTCTGTCTGTGCCCTCAGATCCCATACTGTATCTGGGAAATCTCCCACTCTCAACCAATTAATTTCATTAATAAGACTAAGATTATTGGTTTATAAGTAGCCCATGATTTATTAAAACAGTAAGCTAACTGTGAGAGTGGTAACACAACGACAAAAAAACCAAAAATAATAAATCTTTTGAATAGCAAAAGTATAAAAGAAACTGCTTAGGTTGACCAGCTTTTTCCCTATACCCTCTCTGATCAGGCAGATGTTCCAGAGTTTGAAACTATGGCCTTGCCATCCCTGGCAGGGAAGGAGAGCAGCTGTTGGTCCTTTTCGGCTCACTCTCTGTCTTTCCCACAATTCTTGACCTTGTTCTGTTGTTCCCACACTGCTCTGAGTTCCTTTGTTACCACAATTCTCAAAGATTTGCCCCAGATTTTTCTTTGCTATGTCTGGGTCATACTTCAGAGGCAACTATGTAGGTGGGGAGACCTGAAACTAAAAGCAACAAGCAGTTGCAGGCTGCCCAGGAGGGCCCAGTCTTTCAGAAACCTTTCTACTCTCCTTAGCATGGAAGAAATGGAATGGAAGACCAAGTTTCTTTCTCTGGGTGAAGCTGGAAAAAAACAGGCCATGAATAGGGGAAAAGTTTGTTACTAAATAAGGGATAGAAAAGTATTGCAGAAGATAAAATAGATAATTTTGATTACATATAATTTGAAAAGTTTTTGCACAAACAAAACTGTTGCAGTGAAAAATTAGAAGGGAAATGAGTAACTGGGGGAAAAAAATCTTTGCAGCAAGTTTCTCTGATAAAGGCCTCATTTTCAAGATATAGAAGGAAGATATATGAAGATTTAAATATAAAATAAGAGTCATCCTTAAGTTGATAGATGGTCAAAGGATATGAATAGTTTTCAAAGGAAGAAATTCAAGTTATTATTATTGATATGAAAATTACTCCAGATCATTAATAATTACAGCAATACAAAGTCAAGCAACCTTGAGGTTCTACAACTCATCAGATTGGTAAAGATGACAAAAATAGAAAACAATAAATGTTGGAGGAGTTTTGGCTTTGTGAATACAAGTTTATTGATTAACTGTTAGTAAGTTGGTTTAACTATACTGGAGAGCAATCTGGAAAGGTGCCCCCAAAGTCACAAAACCATGTTTACCCTTTAACTCAATGATGCACTACTTTGATAACCCAAAGAAATCAAAGAATGAAGAAAAGAACCCATATATAATCTAATATTTACAGCAGTCTTTTGTAGCGGCAATGAACTGGAAACTGAGGGAGTGCCCATCAATTGGGAAATGACTGAACAAATTATGGTATATCAATATAATAGAATGCTATTATGCTATAAAAAATTATGAAAAGGCCTGATTTCAGAGAAACTTGGGAAGATTTGTATGAACTAAGGCAGAATGAAGTGAGATGAACCAAGAGAATAATTATGCAATACAGTGACAGTATCGTAAAGACAAACAACTAGGAAAGACTTAAGAACTCTGATCAATACAATAACCAACCATAATTGAAGAGGACAAGTAATGCAGCATGCTGCCTTTCTGGACTCAAGATGCAGAATGAGACATACATTCTTGGACACAGACAACGCAAGAATTTGTTTTGCTTTCTTATGTGTATTTGTTACAAGGCTTTTGTTTTTCTTCTTCAGTTGTGGGGGAAGGTGGAGGTGGGAGGAAGAAAAAAATAAATAATTATTAATTCAAAATAAAATAAAACAAAAACAACTATGGAGGAAGTAGGGCCAAACTCACTCATTCTTACGTAAAAATCTTACCTTGCCTCCCAAATTTTTGTGTGACTTTGTCCTAATCTTGCAGTCATGCTTGGGTGGTAACTGAAAATCCTGTTACATTCATGAGGATGATTTACACACATATTTTATCCTTGATAAAGAGTATGAAAGGAAATGGATGGTTTTTGGCAAAGGATTTTCTACAGTAGACCATATTTCACAGACACCCAGTTAACTGAAAAGGGCATCGAAAACAAGGTCCTATTGTGTTTGTTATTTGTTGATTACCAAAAAAAGTATCTGACTCAGTAAAGCAAAATGAGTTTAAAACCTCTTCTCCAACAAGGATTCTCTCATATCAAAACTTCATAAATATAATCACAGAGCTAATTATCCAATAAACCTCTGATTATCAACATCAAACAAAGCATAATAGCTAGCATCTATATGTATTCCTTTAGGGTTTGCAAAGAGCTTTTTATATATTTTCTGACTCGATACACATAATAACCCTACGAGGGAGGTGCTATTATTAGCCCCATTTTACAAATGAAGAAACTGAGGCTGAAAGATGTTGTGATTTTTCTAAGGTTACACAACTAGTAAGTGTCTGAGGCAGGATTTTAATTCAGATCCTTCTTGACTTCAGGCCTCATGCTCTATCCGTTGTGTGACATAGCTGCCTCATTAATCAGGGAAATATATATCTGCCTCTCTCACAGAATTCCTGCACAGAATCCAAATGGAAGAAGGATTCTCTATGAATGGCAAGGACCTTCAGATGCCCTTATTAGCAGATCACATTGTATTGATTTCCTCTAGCCCCAGAATATTAAAGGACTTCTCCATGAAGTCTACAGTCACTCAAGAGAGAGACCTGACATCCATCCATAAAAGAAAAGCCAAAAGGATGAAAAATGCCTATTGTCCAGATGATTGCATATAATTGAATAGGCATTGAGTTAGTATAGCAGTGTTTATCTAGGATAGGCATTGTTGATAGGTAATGAAGTAGCTCCAGAATTGAATTTCAAGAAGATCTTATAAGATAATTTCTCAAAACCTTCAAAAATGTTTTTGGTGAGTACTCAGTCTGCTGTAGCCATTCTTCCTAATCTCACTTTAAGTACCACTTTTACTGCCTTACATAGCACACTGGGTACTGAGATTTCAACAACCAGACATGACTGAGTGATAGCATTTTCAATTATCCCAAACTGACACAAAACCCCATACTTTCTTTTTTTTTTTTTTAAAGCAATTGGGGTTAAGTAACTTGCTCAAGGTTACATGGCCAGGTGTTTCTGGGTGGGTGCTAAGTGTCTGAGCCCGGACTCGATCCCCAGGTCATCCCAACTCTAGGGTCGGTGCTCTCACTCACTGTGCTACCTGGTCGCCCCAAAACCCCATACTTTCAATACCTGCCAATATCCCACTTGAAATACCTATTTATTAATCCACACTGTTACTATGCTATTGGTCAATCTTTTGTTTCAGTCATGTGTTTTCTCACAGATATCCCTTCTGTCACCTCCTGAGTACAAGTTATCATTGGAAAGAGGCTATAGCTTCTTTGCCCCTGCCATGAATCTCTCCATTATCCCTTGGGTCATTCACAATTTTGATTCCTTGGAGACTGTTGTTTCCTAAAGTTATGGTGCTTCATCATTCACAATAATTTGACAAAGATTGGTCTTTGCACTAGGGAAAAGCTTAGTATCATTAAAAGAACTATGTAATTGCTTAAAGGCAATCCAGTCTGATCTCCTTTTCTTGTTCAATTATTGGTCCAATTCATTGCCCATTCACTGTGCTGGTCCCAAATTCATTCATTCATTTTCTTTCTTTCTTCTCTTTCTTCCTTCCTCTCTTTCTTTCTTTCTTTCTTTCTTTCTTTCTTTCTTTCTTTCTTTCT